>NC_041382.1:643632466-643786914 GCF_002162155.2 Triticum dicoccoides
CCCCCTTTTGCTCCACCGATGTACTTCTTCCTCCTATATATACCTACGTACCCCCAAACGATCTGATACGGAGCCAAAACCCTAATTCCACCGCTGTAACTTTTTGTATCCACGAGATCCCATCTTGGGGCCTGTTCCGGCGCTCCGCCGGAGGGGGCATCGATCACGGAGGCCTTCTACATCAACACCATAGCCTCTCCGATGAAGTGTGAGTAGTTTACCTCAGACCTTCGGGTCCATAGTTATTAGCTAGATGGCTTCTTCTCTCTTTTTGGATCTCAATACAAAGTTCTCCCCCTCTCTTGTGGAGATCTATTTGATGTAATCTTCTTTTGCGGTGTGTTTGTTGAGACCGGTGAATTGTGGGTCTATGATCAAGTTTATCTATGAACAATATTTGAATTTTCTCTGAATTCTATTATGTATGATTGATTATCTTTGCAAGTCTCTTTGAGTTATCAGTTTGGTTTGGCCTACTAGATTGATCTTTCTTGCAATGGGAGAAGTGCTTAGCTTTGGGTTCAATCTTGCGGTGTCCTTTCCCAGTGACAGTAGGGGCAGTAAGGCACGTATTGTATTGTTGCCATCGAGGATAACAAGATGGGGTTTCATCATATTGCATGAGTTTATCCCTCTACATCATGTCATCTTGCTTAAGGCGTTACTCTGTTCTTATGAACTTAATACTCTATATGCATGCTGGATAGCGGTCGATGTGTGGAGTAATAGTAGTAGATGCAGGCAGGAGTCGGTCTACTTGTCTCGGACGTGATGCCTATATACATGATCATACCTAGATATTCTCATAACTATGCTCAATTCTGTCAATTGCTCAACAGTAATTTGTTCACCCACCGTCAAATACTTATGCTCTTGCGAGAAGCCACTAGTGAAACCTATGGCCCCCGGGTCTATCTTCATCATATTAATCTTCCAACACTTAGTTATTTCCTTTGCATTTATTTTACTTTGCATCTTTATCATAAAAATACCAAAAATATTATCTTATCATATCTATCAGATCTCACTCTCGTAAGTAACCGTGTAGGGATTGACAACCCCTTATCGCGTTGGTTGCGAGGATTTATTTGTTTTGATTAGGTGCGAGGGACTGGCGCGTAGCCTCCTACTGTATTGATACCTTGGTTCTCAAAAACTGAGGGAAATACTTACGCTACTTTGTTGCACCACCCTTTCCTCTTCAAGGGAAAACCAACGCAAGTGCTCAAGAGGTGGCAAGAAGGATTTCTGGCGCCGTTGTCGGGGAGGTCTACGCAAAAGTCAACATACCAAGTACCCATCACAAACCCTTATCTCCCGCATTACATTATTTGCCATTTTCCTCTCGTTTTTCTCTCCCCCACTTCACCCTTGCCATTTCATTCACCCTCTCTCTCTATCTTCCCTCTCTTTCTCTATTTGCCTCTTTTTGCTCGTTCCTTGTTTGCTTGTGTGTTGGATTGTTTGCTTGTCACGATGGCTCAAGATAACACTAAATTGTGTGACTTTACCAATACCAACAACAATGATTTTATTAGCACTCTGATTGCTCCTCTTACCGATGTTGAATCTTGTTAAATTAATGCTGCCTTGCTGAATCTTGTCATGAAAGATCCGTTTTCTGGCCTTCCTAGTGAATATGCCGCTACCCATCTAAATAGCTTCGTTGATTTGTGTGATATGCAAAAGAAGAAAGATGTGGATAATGATATTGTTAAATTTAAGCTATTTCCTTTTTTTCTTAGAGATCGTGCTAAAGCTTGGTTTTCGTCTTTGCCTAAAAATAGTATTGATTCTTGGAATAAGTGCAAAGATGCTTTTATCTCTAAGTATTTTCCTCCCGCTAAGATCATCTCTCTTAGAAATGATATTATGAATTTTAAGCAACTTGATCATGAACATGTTGCACAAGCTTGGGAGAGGATGAAATTAATGATATGTAATTGCCCAACACATGGTTTAAATTTGTGGATGATTATACAATTTTTTTATGCCGGATTGAATTTTGCTTCTAGAAATCTTTTAGATTCGGCCGCGGGAGGCACTTTTATGGAAATCACTTTAGGAGAAGCTACTAAACTCCTAGATAATAATATGGTTAATTATTCTCAATGGCACACTGAAAGATCTACTAATAAAAAAGTGCATGTGATAGAAGAAATTAATGTTTTGAGTGGAAAGATGGATGAACTTATGAAATTATTTGCTAATAAAATGTTTCTTCTGATCCTAATGATGTGCCTTTGTCTACTTTGATTGAGAATAATAATGAATCTATGGATGTGAATTTTGTTGGTAGGAACAATTTTGGTAACAATGCATACAGAGGAAACTTTAATCCTAGGCCTTATCCTAGCAATTCCTCTAATAATTATGGTAATTCATACAACAATTCTTATGGAAATTATAATAAGATGCCCTCTTATTTTGAATCTAATATTAAATAATTTATTACTTCGCAAAAGAATTTCAATGCTTTGATTGAAGAAAAATTGCTTAAGATTGATGAGTTGGCTAGGAACGTTGATAGAATTTCTCTTGATGTTGATTCTTTGAAACTTAGATCTATTCCTCCTAAGCATGATATCAATGAGTCTCTCAAATCCATGAGAATTTCCATTGATGAGTGGAAAGAAAGAACCGCTAGGATGCGTGCTAAGAAAGATTCCTTTATAAGAGCGTGTTCTTCTAGTTTCCATGATAATAAAGATGAAGATCTAAAAGTTATTGATGTATCCCCTATTAAATCTTTGTTTTGCAATATGAATCTTGATAATGATGGGACTGAATATGATCCACCTTTACCTAGAAGGCATTCCAAAAATTTAGAGTTTTTAGATCTTGATGCTAAAATTGATAAAAGTGGGATTGAAGAGATCAAAACTCTAGATGTTAATGAACCTACTGTTACGCCCTCGATGCGGCTATATCTCCTACGTGCCGAAGCACGACTTAGAGGCATAACCGCATTGAAAGCAATGTCGCAAGTAAGGCAATCTTCACAACATCCCATGTAAATAGATAATAAAAGGGGAAGGTACATAGTTGGCTTACACTCGCCACGTCAAACAAAGAACATAAATAGCATTACATCATCCAATCACTCATGGCCCGACTATGGTGCCAAAATAAAAGATCAACCCAACATGTGACACGGTCCCGATCGCCCCAACTGGGCACCACTACTGATCATCAGGGAAAGACACATAGTATCGGCGTGAGTCCTCGTCGAACTCCCACTTGAGCTTAATCGCATCATCTGGAACGGAGTCGTCTGGCCCTACATCTGGTTTGGAAGTAATCTGTGAGCCACAGGGACTCAGCAATCTCGCACCCTCGCAATCAAGACTATTTAAGCTTATAGGTAAGGCAATGTAATTATGTGGAGCTGCAGCAAGCGACTAGCATATATGGTGGCTAACCTATTCGCAAAAGAGAGCGAGAAGAGAAGGCAAAGCGCGAACGAATAACTAGAGAACAACCTGCGGCAAGCATTACTCCAACACCGTGTTCACTTCACGCACTCCGCCGAGAAGAGACCATCACAGTAACACACACGGTTGATTCATTTTAATTAAGTTAAGGTTCAACTTATCTACAACCGGACATTAACAAATTCCCATCTGCCCATAACCGCGGGCACGGCTTTCAAAAGTTCAAATCCCTGCAGGGGAGTCCCAACTTAGCCCATGACAAGCTCTCACTGTCAACGAAGGATATACCTTCTCCCGAGACATTCTGATCAGACTCGGTATCCCGGTTCTACAAGACACTTTGACAAGTTAAAACAAATCCAGCAACACCGCCTGAATGTGCCGACAAATCCCGATAGGAGCTGCACATATCTCGTTCTCAGGGCACACTCAGATTGTCCAAACTTCTGGTAGGCCAGCCTAGAGTTGCCCCTGATGGCCACCGGCGGCTGACGAGGTGGACCAACACTCAAAGGAGCACTGGCCCGGGGGGTTTAAATAAGATGACCCTTGGGCTCCGAAAACCCAAGGGAAAAAGAGGCTAGGTGGCAAATGGTAAAACCAAGGTTGGGCATTGCTGGAGGAGTTTTATTCAAGGCGAACTATCAAGGGGTTCCCATTATTACCCAACCGCGTAAGGAACGCAAAATCCGGGAACATAACACCAATATGACGGAAACTAGGGCGGCAAGAGTGGAACAAAACACTAGGCTAAAAGGCCGAGACTTCCACCCTTTACCAAGTATATAGATGCATTAAGATAACAAGATAATATAGTGATATCCCAACAAGAAAATAATGTTCCAACAAGGAACGGTCTCCAATCTTCACCTGCAACTAGCAACGCTATAAGAAGGGTTGAGCAAAGTGGTAACATAGCCAATCAACGGTTTGCTAGGACATGGTGGGTTAGAGGTTTGACATGGCAATTTGGGAGGCATGATAAGCAAGTGGTAGGCATCGTAGCATAGGCATAGCAAAAGAGCGAGCATCTAGCAAAGCAAAGATAGAAGTGATTTCGAGGGTATGATCATCTTGCCTGCAAAGTTGTCAGAGTTGACTGGATCCTCGAAAGCAAACTCAACGGGCTCCTCGTTAGCAAACTCGTCTCCCGGCTCTACCCAAACAAGACAAACAAGCAACAAGAACACAATCAACCACGTGCAAACTCAAACAACATGATGCAAACATGGTATGCTATGCGGGATGTGATATGTGATGCATATGCAAGATTTGGCAAAGAATGAATGAACCTGGCCTCAACTTGGGTGATTTCTGTTGAAATCGATATAAAGAACATCGGAATCGGAGACACGGTTTGGAAATGGCAAGCAATTCAAATATGGCACCGGTCTGCGATAAACAGCAAGTAGCCATCTAAATGCAACAAGATGAACATGCTATAGCACTCAAACATGGCAACACAATACATGGAAGGGGTCCATTCATAATGCTTAACAAAAGATGAACACTGAGCTATGGCCAATTCATCCATTAATAGGTTCAGACAATCATGGCAAAAGTGCAATTGGTACAGATTTCAGACTTAGTGAAATTAACACTTGTCTGGAATTTCAGATCAGGTAGCACACTTTGGAGCAAGAAAACTATATGCTACAGGAACTTAACATGGCAAAGCAAGGCATAGAATGGAGCTACTCAAAGAGCTTAACAAAAGTCCCTTAGTGACCTTGAGCCAAAAGGGAACAAAAAATACAATTGCAAGCATGTGAACATGGCAAAAACATAATCAGATCACAGACTTAGAGAAAAACTGGAGCATGCAAAACAGATATCAAGTAGGCATGTTTACAAGATCGATGCACTCACTACAGAGCATGTCATGACAAACTAATCATTAACCCATCAAGAATACACATTATACAAGCTAGACATGGCAAGAACAATAACATAGCATGCACGGATCAACTACAACATCCTCGGCAAAATCGCTAACAAGTAGACAATCTGCCCAGATTCACGAAATAGCAAAAGTAGAGCTTGATTGACTCAAGCTAGGGTGCTCCATAATTGCAAACAAAGACATGGATGGATAGAGCACTACAAGATTAACAAATCATCCTTACTGATCATCCTCAAAAGAGGCACGGATCACTAGGAAACAACATGAACATATGGCATATTGATAAAAACAGATCAAGGACTGTGGAATTGCTAAGTCCCGGAAATCAGCATTAACGAATGCACCACTTTGCAAGCTTGTGCTAGTCACCACACACATCAGAAAAATACATGTATAGCACTTCTAGAAAGATGGCAAAGCATATAACAAAACTCATGTAGAGCTCAGGAGCATATCATGCACACAATAATCATGGCAAAAATGACAAATAGCTATTTGGAGCAGCAGATCTGACAATTAACTTAAATAGCACTCTTCCAACAGCATTTCGGGCATCAAGATGAACTCAAATGAAAATTATGCAATGAGATGAAATGATGTGCTCTTTGAGACGAACATTTTGATATGCTACACGCCCAAAACGGATCTACGGATGCGGAGATATAGCAGGTCAAAGTATGCAAAAATGAATAAGGAGGGAGGGGGAAAGTCAACCCGAGAGTGGATCTGAGATCTAGGGTTTTCGGGGCCGACACTGTAGCTGACGGCTCGAGGTCGCCGGAGGGAAGCAGTCCGGCGAAGGGACCGGCGGATCTAGCGAGAGGGGTCGCCGGCGAGGCTCTGCGGAGCGTCGGGACGGCGTCGGCGAGGCAGGGGGCGGCGAGGTGGTGATGTGGCCGCGGCGACCGGCGATGGCAAGCGCGATGGCCGGCGATGGCGGGCGCGGTGGCGCAAAGCGAAGTCCGGCGAGGTGGGCGCCGGCTCGGAGGAAGGAGACGCGGGCGCGGGCGGCACGGCTTCGGGCCGGGGAGGGCCTGCTGCGGGCCGAACGGGCCGGCGGCGATGTGGGCGCCGCGGGTGCCACGTGGCATTCTCGGAGTGGCTAGAGGGGAAGCGGACAATGTCCGGCCTGCGGGTTTTTGTCCGGCGACGACGGGTGGAGGTGGATCTAGGGTTTCGGGAGAGGGGAAACGAGAATTTCGGAGGGGGGTATATTTATAGGCATAGAGGGAGCTAGGAGTGTCCAAATGAGGTGCGGTTTTCGGCCACGCGATTGTGATCGAACGCTCTAGATGAAGGAGAGGGTTTTGGTGGGTTTTGGGCCAAATTGGAGGGGTGTTGGGCTGCAACACACACAAGGCCTTTTCGGTCCCTCGGTTAACCGTTGGAGCATCAAACGAAGTCCAAATGGTACGAAACTTGACAGGCAGTCTACCGGTAGTAAACCAAGGCCGCTTGGCAAGTCTCGGTCCAATCTTTAAATGTTTAACCCCCACACACGAAAGAAAGGTAGAAATGACCACCGGAGGAGAACAGAGCGCCGGAATGCAAAACGGACAACGGGGAAAATGCTCGGATGCATGAGACGAACACGTATGCAAATGCAATGGATATGATGACATGATATGAGATGCAAGACAATGACAACAACACACAGAGACAAAAACCCGAACCCGAGGAAATAAAATAACTTAACGCCGAAAACGGCAAGAGTTGGATTACATATTAGGTAAATCATATCCGGGGTGTTACACCTACTATTTTGGATTTCAAGGAATTTCATTATGATAGCTGCTCTTTGATAGATTGTATTTCCTTGTTGCAATCTGTGCTAAATTCTCCTCATGCTTATAGCCAAAATAAAGCTTTTACCAAACATATCGTTGATGCTTTGATATAATCTTATGAAGAAAAACTTGAGTTGGAAGTTTCTATCCCTAGAAAATGTTATGATGAGTTGAACCAACTATTAAAATTAAAATTAAATATCATGAATGCTATGCTTTGTGTGATTTGGGTGCTAGTGTTTCCACGATTCCAAAAACTTTGTGTGATTTGTTAGGTTTCCATGATTTTGATTATTGCTTTCTAAACTTGCACCTTGCGGATTCCACTATTAAGAAACCTATGGGAAGAATTAATGATGTTCTTATTGTTGCAAATAGTAATTATGTGCCCGTAGATTTTATCGTTCTTGATATAGATTGCAATCATTCATGTCCTATTATTCTTGGTAGACCATTCCTTACAACGATTGGTGGAATTATTGATATGAAGGAAGGAAATATTAGATTCCAAATTCCATTAAGGAAAGGCATGGAAAACTTTCCTAGAAAGAAAATTAAATTACCTTATGAATCCTTTATGAGAACCACTTATGGATTGCCTACCAAAGATGGCAATACCTTGATCTATCCTTGCTTTTTATGCCTAGCTGGGGCGTTAAACGATAGCGCTTGTTGGGAGGCAACCCAATTTTATTTTTATTCCTTGATTTTTGCTCCTGTTTAGTAATAAATAATTTATCTAGACTCTGGTTTGGTTGTGTTTTTTGTGTTTAATTAGTGTTTGTGCTAAGAAGAACCGTTGGGAAGACTTGGGGAAAGTCTTGTTAATCTTGCTGTAAAAAACAGAAACTTTAGTGCTCACGAGAAATACTGCCATTTTTATTTGGAAAGTTCTATTTAGATAATTACTTTTGAAGATGATTAATAGATAAATTCCTCACGTCCAGAAATTTATTTTAGAATTTTTGGCGCTCCAGATATTGCGCTAGCTACAGATTACTACAGACTGTTCTGTTTTTTGACAGATTCTGTTTTTCCTGTGTTGTTTGCTTATTTTGATTAATCTATGGCTAGTAAAATAGTTTGTAAACCATAGAGAAGTTGGAATACAGTAAGTTTAACACTAATATAAATAAAGAATGAGTTCATTACAGTACCTTGAAGTGGTCTTTTGTTTTCTTTCGCTAACGGAGCTCACGAGATTTTCTACTTTAAGTTTTGTGTTGTGAAGTTTTCAAGTTTTGGGTAAGGATTTTATGGATGATGGAACAAGGAGTGGCAAGAGCCTAATCTCGGGTATGCCCATGGCACCCCCAAGATAATCTAAGGACACCTAAAAGCCAAAGCTTGGGGATGCCCCGGATGGCATCCCCTCTTTCGTCTACTTCTATCGGTAACTTTACTTGGAGCTATATTTTTATTGACCACATGATATGTGTTTTGCTTGGAGCCTCTTGTATGATTTGAGTCTTTATTTGTTATTTTACCACAATCATCCTTGCTGTACACACCTTTTGAGAGAGACACACATTATTCGGAAATTATTGGAATACTCTATGTGCTTCACTTATATCTTTTGAGTTATATAGTTTTGTTCTAGTACTTCACTTATATCTTTTTAGAGCACGGTGGTGGATTTGTTTTATAGAAACTATTGATCTCTCATGCTTCACTTAGATTATTTTAAGAGTCTTAAATAGCATGGTAATTTTCTTAAATAATCCTAATATGCGAGGTATACAAGATTAATAATAGAATTCTCTTATGAGTGTGTTGAATACTAAGAGAAGTTTGATACTTGATAATTGTTTTGAGATATGGAGATGGTGATATTAAAGTTGTGCTAGTTGAGTAGTTGTGAATTTGAGAAAAACTTGTGTTAAAGTTTGTGATTCCCGTAGCATGCACGTATGGTGAACCGTTATGTGATGAACTCGGAGCATGATTTATTTATTGATTGTCTTCCTTATGAGTGGCGGTCGGGGACGAGCGATGGTCTTTTCCTACCAATCTATCCCCCTAGGAGCATGCGCGTAATACTTTGCTTTGATAACTTGTAGATTTTTGCAATAAGCGTATGAGTTCTTTATGACTAATGTTGAGTCCATGGATCATACGCACTCTCACCCTTCCATCATTGCTAGCCTCTCTAATACCGTGCACTTTTTGCCGGTATCATACACCCACCATATACCTTCCTCAAAACAGCCACCATACCTACCTATCATGGCATTTCCATAGCCATTCCGAGATGTATTGCCATGCAACTTTCCACCGTTCCGTTTACTATGACATGCTCCATCATTGTCATATTGCTTTGCATGATCATGTAGTTGACATTGTATTTGTGGCAAAGCCATCGTTCATAATTCCTTCATACATGTCACTCATGAGTCATTGCATATCCCGGTACACCGCCGGAGGCATTCATATAGAGTCATATCTTGTTCTAAGTATCGAGTTGTAATTCTTGAGTTGTAAGAAAATAAAAGTGTGATGATCATCATTATTAGAGGATTGTCCCAGTGAGGAAAGGATGATGGAGACTATGATTCCCCCACAAGTCGGGATGAGACTTCGGACGAAAAAAAAGAGGCCATAAAAAAAAGGCCCAAACAAAAAAATATGAGAGAAAAGAGAGAAGGTACAATGCTACTATCCTTTTACCACACTTGTTCTTCAAAGTAGCACCATGATCTTCATAGTAGAGAGTCTCCTTTGTTATCACTTTCATATACTAGTGGGGATTTTTCATTATTGAACTTGGCTTGTATATTCCAATGATGGGCTTCCTCAAAATGCCCTAGGTCTTCGTGAGCAAGCAAGTTGGATGCACACCCACTTAGTTTCTTTTTGAGCTTTCATATAGTTATAGCTCTAGTGCACCCGTTGCATGGCAATCCCTACTCACTCACATTGATATCTATTGATGGGCATCTCCATAGCCCATTGATACGCCTAGTTGATGTGAGACTATCTTCTCCCTTTTTGTCTTCTCCACAAAAACCATTCTATTCCACCTAAAGTGCTATGTCCATGGCTCACGCTCATGTATTGCGTGAAGATTGAAAAAGTTTGAGAATGTCAAAAGTATGAAACAATTGCTTGGCTTGTCATCAGGGTTGTGCATGATTTAAATACTTTGTGTGGTGAAGATAGAGCATAGCCAGACTATATGATTTTGTAGGGATAACTTTCTTTGGCCATGTTATTTTGAGAAGACATAATTGTTTAGTTAGTATGCTTGAAGTATTATTAATTCTATGTCAATATTAAACTTTTGTATTGAATCTTCCAGATCTGAATATTCATACCACAATTAAGAATAATTACATTGAAATTATGCCTAGTAGCATTCCACATCAAAAAAATTGTTAATTACTCCTTGTAGTTGATGCTAGTTGGTTTATTTGGTGGAAGATCATATGTTCAGATCCTATATGCATATTAACACCCCTCGGATTATGAACATGAATATGCTTTGTGAGTAGTTACGTTTGTTCCTGAGGACATGGGAGAAGTCTTGCTATTAGTAGTCATGTGAATTTGGTATTCGTTCGATATTTTGATGAGATGTATGTTGTCTCTCCTCTAGTGGTGTTATGTGAACGTCGACTACATGACACTTCACCATTATTTGGGCCTAGAGAAAGGCATTAGGAAGTAATAAGTAGATGATGGGTTGCTAGAGTGATAGAAGCTTAAACCCTAGTTTATGTGTTGCTTCGTAAGGGGCTGATTTGGATCCACATGTTTCATGCTATGGTTAGGTTTACCTTAATACTTTTGTTGTAATTGTGGATGCTTGCAATAGAGGTTAATCATAAGTGGGATGCTTGTCCAAGTAAGGATAGTACCCAAGCACCAGTCCACCCACATATCAGATTATCAAAGTACGGAACGCGAATCATATGAACATGATGAAACCTAGCTTGACAATATTCCCATGTGTCCTCGGGAGCGCTTTACATAATATAAGAGTTTGTCCAGGCTTATCCTTTGCTACAAAAAGGATTGGGCCACCTTGCTGCACTTTATTTACGTTTGTTACTTGTTGCTCGTTACCAGTTATCTTATCACAAAACTATCTGTTACCTATAATTTCAGTGCTTGCAGAGAATACCTTGCTGAAAACCGCTTATCATTTCCTTCTGCTCCTCGTTGGGTTCGACACTCTTACTTATCGAAAGGACTATGATAGATCCCCTATACTTGTGGGTCATCAAGACTCTTTTCTGGCGCCGTTGCCGGGGAGTGAAGCGCCTTTGGTAGGTGGAATTTGGTAAGGAAAAATTTATATAGTGTGCTGAAATTTACTGTCACTTGTTACTATGGAAAGTAATCCTCTGAGGGGCTTGTTCGGGGTATCTTCACCCCAACCAGTAGAGCAAAGAGTTGCTCCTCAACCTACTGAACCTACTGAAAATGAAAATGTCTAATTTGAAATTCCTTCGGGTATGTTAGAAAAACTGCTAGCTAATCCTTTTGCAGAAGACGGAACAATGCATCCTGATGAGCACCTAATATATGTGGATGAAGTTTGTTGATTATTTAAGCTTGCAGGTGTACCCGGAGATGTTATTAAGAAGAAGGTCTTACCTTTATCTTTGAAGGGAGATGCATTGACATGGTATAGGCTATGTGATGATACGGGGTCATGGAACTACAAACGATTGAAATTGGAATTTCATCAGAAGTTTTATCCTATGCATCTTGTTCATCGTGATCGCAATTATATATATAATTTTTGACCTCGCGAAGGAGAAAGCATCGCTCAAGCTTGGGGGAGGCTTAAATCAATGTTATATTCATGCCCCAATCATGAGCTCTCAAGAGAAATGATTATTCAAAATTTATATGCTCGGCTTTCTGATAACAATCACACCATGCTCGATACTTCTTGTGCTGGCTCTTTTATAATGAAGACTATTGAATTCAAATGGGATTTATTGGAAAGAATTAAACGCAACTCTGAAGATTGGGACCTCGACGAAGGTAAGGAGTCAGGTATGACACCTAAGTATGATTGTGTTAAATCTTTTATGGATACCGATGTTTTCCGTAAATTTAGCACTAAATATGGACTTGACTCTGAGATAGTAGCTTCTTTCTGTGAATCTTTTGCTGCTCATATCGATCTCCCTAAGGAGAAGTGGTTTAAATATCATCCTCCCATAGAAGTAAAACTAGCTGCACCTATTAAAGTTGAAGAAAAGACTGTTACTTATAATGATCCTATTGTTCCTACTGCTTATGTTGAGAAACCTCCTTTTCCTGTTAGGATAAAAGATCATGCTAAAGCTTCAACTGTGGTTCGTAAAAGCAATATTAGAACTTATACACATCTTGAGCAAGTTAAAGTTGAACCTAATATTGCTATTGTTAAAGATCTCTTGTCTGATAATATTGATGGGCATGTTATTTATTTCTGTGATGAAACTGCTAGAATTGCTAAACCTTGTGCTAAAGATAAACATAGACCTGTGGTAGGCATGCCTATTATTTCTGTTAAAATAGGAGATCATTGTTATCATGGCTTACGTGATATGGATGCCAGTGCTAGTGCAATACCTATTGACTTATCCAGAGAAATTATGCATGATATTGCACCTGCTGAGTTAGAAGATATTGATGTCACAATTAAACTTGCCAATAGAGATACTATTTCACCAACGGGAATTGTTAGAGATGTTGAAGTCTTGTGTGGGAAAACTAAATATCATGCTGATTTTCTTGTTCTTCGTTCCCCACAAGATAGCTTTTGCCCATTATATTTGGTAGACCCTTCTTAAACACTTTTAATGCTAGGATAGACTGCAATAAGGATGTTATTACTATTGGTTTAAGTGATATGTCTCATTAGTTTAATTTCTCTAAATTTCGTAGACAACACCGTGAAGCGGAATTGCTTAGTAAAGATGAAATTATTGTTCTTGCTTCTATGGCCGTACCTCCTAGTGATCCTTTAGAACAATATTTTCTAGACCATGAAAATGATATGTTTATGAATGAAAGAAGGGAAATAGATGAAGTATTCTTTAAACAGGAACCCATCCTGAAACACAATTTGCCTGTTGAAATCCTAGTGGATCCTCCTCCACCCAAGGGTGATCCAGTGTTTGAGCTTAAACCGTTACCTGATACTCTTAAATATGCTTATCTTGATGAAAATAAGATATGTCCTGTTATTATTAGTGCTAACCTTTCAGAGCATGAAGAAGAGAGATTACTGAAAACTCTGAAGAAGCACCGTGCTGCTATTGGATATACTCTTGATGATCTTAAGGGCATTAGTCCCACTCTGTGTCAACACAAAATAAATTTGGAGGAAGATGCCAAACCACTTCGTGATCATCAATGACGGCTGAATCCTAAGATGAAGGAAGTTGTAAGAAAGGAAATACTAAAGCTTCTTGAGGCAGGTATAATTTATCCCGTTGCTGATAGTCAGTGGGTAAGTCTTGTCCATTGTGTCCCTAAGTAGGGAGGTATTACTGTCGTTCCTAATGATAAAGATGAGTTGATCCCGCAAAGAATTATTACAGGTTATAGGACGGTAATTGATGTCCGCAAATTAAATAAAGCTACTAAAAAAGATCATTACCCCTTACCTTTTATTGATCGAATGCTAGAAAGATTATCCAAACATGCACATTTTTGCTTACTAGACGGTTATTCTGGTTTCTCTCAAATACCTGTGTCAGCCAATGATCAATCAAAGACTACTTTTACTTGCCCTTTTGGTACTTTTGCTTATAGACGTATGCCTTTTGGTTTATGTAATGCACTTGCTACCTTTCAAAGATGCATGATGGCTATATTCTCTGACTTTTGTGAAAATATTTGTGAGGTTTTCATGGACGATTTTTCCGTCTATGGATCCTCTTTTGATGATTGCTTAAGCAACCTTGACCGAGTTTTGCAGAGATGCGAAGAAACTAATCTTGTCTTGAATTGGGAAAGTGCCACTTTATGGTTAATGAAGGTATTGTCTTGGGGCATAAAGTTTTTGAAAGAGGTATTGAGGTTGATAAAGCCAAGGTTGATGCTATTGAAAAGATGCCATGTCCCAAGGACATCAAAGGTATAAGAAGTTTCCTTGGTCATGCCGGTTTTTATAGGAGGTTCATTAAGGACTTCTCAAAAATTTCTCGGCCTCTGACTAATTTATTACAAAAAGATATACCATTTGTTTTTATGATGATTGTGTAGAAGCATTTGAAATACTTAAGAAAGCATTGATCTCTGCACCGATTGTTCAGCCACCTGGTTGGAATTTACCCTTTGAAATTATGTGTGATGCTAGTGATTATGTTGTAGGTGCTGTTCTAGGGCAAAGAGTTGATAAGAAATTAAATGTTATTCAATATGCTAGTAAAACTCTAGACAATGCTCAGATAAATTATGCTACTACTGAAAAAGAATTCTTAGCAGTTGTATTTGCTTGTGATAAGTTCAGACCTTATATTGTTGATTCTAAAGTAACTATTCACACGGATCGTGCTGCTATTAAATACCTTATGGAAAAGAAAGATGCTAAACCGATACTTATTAGATGGGTTCTCTTGCTACAAGAATTTGATTTGCATATTATTGATAGAAAGGGTGCTGAGAACCCCGTTGCAGACAACTTGTCTAGGCTAGAGAATGTTCTTGATGACCCACTACCTATTGATGATAGCTTTCCTGATGAACAATTAAATGTCATAAATGCTTCTCGTATTGCTCCATGGTGTGCTGATTATGCTAATTATATTGTTGCTAAATTTATATCACCTAGTTTCACATACCATCAAAAGAAAAAGTTCTTCTATGATTTGAGACATTACTTTTGGGATGACCCACATCTTTATAAAGAAGGAGTAGATGGTGTTATTAGACGTTGTGTACCTGAGCATGAACAGGAACAGATCCTACGCAAGTGTCACTCCGAGGCTTATGGAGGACACCATGCTGGAGATAGAACTACACACAAGGTATTGCAATCCAGTTTTTATTGGCCTACTCTCTTCAAGTATGCCCGTAAGTTTGTCTTGTCTTGTGATGAATGTCAAAGAATTGGTAATATTAGTAGACGTCAAGAAATGCCTATGAATTATTCACTTGTTATTGAACCATTTGATGTTTGGGGCTTTGATTATATGGGACCTTTTCCTGCCTCTAATGGATATACACATATTTTAGTTGTTGTTGATTACGTTACTAGGTGGGTAGAAGCTATTCCAACTAGTAGTGTTGATCATAACACTTCTATTAAAATGCTTAAAGAAGTTATTTTTCCAAGGTTTGGAGTCCCTAGATATTAATTGAATGATGGTGGTTCACATTTTATTCATGGTACTTTCCGTAAACTGCTTCCTAAATATGTTGTTAATCATAGAATTGCATCTCCTTATCACCCACAGTCTAGTGGTCAAGTAGAATTGAGCAACAGAGAACTCAAATTAATTTTTCAAAAGACTGTTAATAGATCTAGAAAGAATTGGTACAAGAAACTTGATGATGCATTATGGGCCTATAGAACCGCATATAAAATCCTATGGGTATGTCTCCGAATAAAATGGTTTATGGAAAAGCATGTCACTTACCTCTCGAACTAGAACATAAGGCTTATTGGGCTATTAAAGAGCTCAACTATGATTTCAAACTTGCCGGTGAGAAGAGGTTATTTGACATTAGCTCACTTGATGAATGGAGAACCCAAGCCTATGAGAATGCCAAATTATTTAAAGAAAAAGTTAAAAGATGGCATGACAAAAGGATACAAAAGCGTGAGTTTAATGTAGGTGACTATGTATTGCTATACAACTCTCGTTTAAGATTTTTTGCAGGAAAGCTTCTCTCTAAATGGGAAGGTCCTTACGTTATCGAGGAGGTCTATCATTCCGGTGCCATAAAAATCAACAACTTCGAAGGCACAAATGCAAAGGTGGTGAACGGTCAAAGAATTAAACATTATATCTCAGGTAATCCTATAAATGTTGAAACCAATGTTATTGAAACCGTAACCCCGGAGGAATACATAAGGGAAACTTTCCGGAATGTTTCAGACTCCGAAAAGGAATAGGTATGTGATACGGTAAGTAAACCGACTCCAAAACAGTTCTAATGGCATTTTTCTTCCATTTTGGAATATTTAGAAAAATAGAAAGATAAGAAGCAGTCCGGGAAGGACACGAGGGCTCCACAAGGGTTGTAACATCCCAAATTTTCAATTTGGAATGTTATACATTAGATCATCAATGCATATCATATTTTATTTTGCATTTTGGTTGATCCTAGAAATTCTACGCAACTCAATGACCCACCGAGAGAGTTGGAGATTTCGTTATTTTCATATTTGAGTTTTCTCAAATTTTGAGAATAGGATCATTTGATTTTATTTATTTTATCGTCAATTATTTCTATTACAAAAATATGAGAGAGGGAATAAAATGACGTTCCCAAAATAAAGAAATATTGAGGATTTAATAATAAAATCAAATAAGATTTTATTTCAGAGTTTTTCGGTGTCTTATTTGAATTTAGGGGAAAAAAGTGTGTTTTTCAAAATTGCATTTAGGTCCCAAATAAATGTTCACCTTGTGCGGCTTGATTTTAGAAGCCCGTGAAAATTTATTTCAGAATTTTTGGAGTCCATTTAGTATTTATTTTTATTTTTCTTCCGAGCGGAATAATTAAAAAAACGAACCGACTTAACAGGCCGTGTACGACCTGGACACCGACCGGGAGGCCTTTATAAGCCGAGGCCCGGCCCCGGGGGAAACCCTAAAGCGCCCTAAGCCGCCGCCGCCCTAAGAAGCCGCCGCTGACGTCCGCCGCCGCCGTCGCCGAATCTCGCCGCCGAGGTTCATCGCGCCTCGTTTTCCATGCCGAAAAAAAGTCGACGTTCATCATTTTTCTTTTTCTCAGATTAAATCCGCGATTTTTCTAATCGTGATTCCTGATCCGATTTTCATTTTAGTTTAACTTTTTGCTCGTTTATCGGAATCAGGCGATTCAAGCGCCTAGAGTTTCGTCTCGAAACCCTCTATCCGTTTAACCAACTTAAACAAGATTTTGCTACTGTAAAATTTGCCCTAGATCCAGATTACTAGAACGAAGTTGTTTTCTTTCGCCGTTTGTCTTTCGTTGCTTCGTTTGATTTGATTCTTTTTGCAACCAGAGTTCTTAAGTTGAACCTTCTGGTTAGATCTCTTATTTGAGTTTTACCTGTGCATTAGATGAGTACTTATTGTATGCTTGTTTGTTTGTCTGTGATAGAATACCCGGAGTGCGCCGCTTGTTACTTCGAATCGTTAGGTTTCGCGGATCATCAGCAAGGCAAGTAACACTTTGATCATACCTTTTCTACTACCCAGTTTTATTGCATTAGATCAATCCTCACACATTGCATGATTAGGATCTAATTATATTGTGGGATGGGAAGTAGATGAGGTAGTACCTATTACCTGTTTATTATCAAACCTTTAGGAGTTACTTCTACGTTTGCTTATTATGCCATGCTATGCTAGTAGACGTGGATTGGGTGAGTGATATCCAGGACAGGTGTGAGCTTGTTAATTAATGGTTTATCTAAGGTGGCAACTTAAACACACATCTGGGTGGATTGAGGCACCTGGGTATTCCAGGACTTGCCTGTTTTCTTTTGGACCGCCACCCAGGCTCAAAGGGATCATGAGACTATTCATACTAGAAACTTCCGTGTGCAGCCACAAGCTATTATGGGCTCTAGCATAGTTGACTAAGTTGTGCAAACTCTTACAGTGGTAGACTAGCAGATGTAGGGGATGTAGGTGGTACGGTCTACCCGATCGTAAGGTGCTAGCGCTTCTGAAAGACTATGTCTCGGTCATCCGTCTTCTCAAACACCATGTAGTGCGAGAAACCAAACGAAGGCGATCGAGTCTTGTGGGGAAAAGTGCGCAAACCTTTGCAGAGTGTAATAAACTAATCATGGTTAGCCATGTCCCCGGTTATGGACATCTTGAGTATCTAGTACTTGGATTATCATGTGAATCTCAACATGTTACTCTAAAATTTATTTTGTTGGGTTATGTTTAATGATGATGCTTAATTGGGATTGAGAATGCTATCAACCATTCTCAATGTTAACAACCACCATGATAGTAATTAAATTTTATTCCTTTGAAGTAGGGAAAAATTGGCTTTACGCAAAACTGTAACCATAGAGCTTTCCACCAGCCAAATATGCATGTAGTATAGCTGTTTCATTCCATTACTCTCTATGTGTTACCTTGCCAGCATATTCCATGTGCTGACTCGTTTTCGGGCTGCAACGTTAATGTTGCAGACTTTTCAAACAACGATTAAGGAGTTTTTAGGTCGTGGTTCTATACTCAGTAATGCCGTTGGAGTTGATGGACTCACTTAGCTTCCAAGCCTTCCACTATTATCGTTATTAGATGGCCTTAAGCCATATTTATTGTAATAAGTTCTCTTTTGAGACACTCGATGTAATAAGTGTGTGATTGCTACTCTGTTATAAATCATCTGAGTACTGTGTGGTGTCAGCATTACTGATCCAGGGATGACACCGGAGCACAGAGATCGGACTGTTTGAGGTCTGGTCGCTACAAGGGTGGAGGGTGCGCCCTACCCCCTGGGCGCGCCCCCTACCTCGTGGGCACCTCGTGTGCTCTCCGGACTCCGTTTTCATACACGACACGTATTTTGGTCGGTAAAAATTCATTATATAACCTCCCAAAGGTTTTGACCACCGTATCATGCAAAAATCTCCTGTCTTTGTTTCGAGCCGTTTTTCTGACAGATCCAGGTCGTCATGTCGTCTTCAAGTGCCCCCAAGGACCAGTTCAAGAAGGTCATCAACCCCTACCTCGCGGAAGTGTTCCAACACCCTCAAACCATTGAGATGCGTGAGGGGTTATTGCACATCCGCGATGTTGAGGGACCAAGGAAGACCGGAAGCATGGAGGCAAGGCTCGAGGCATTGGAGCAAGAAGTTTTCAAGTGTCAGGAGATGGTGGAGCGTGGACTCGATTCCAATCACATTATGATCACGGAGTTCACCAACAACCACAAGCTGGATGTCAAGGACATTAGGGAGGCCATCTTCAAGCTTCATGAGAAAATCGAGCACCTCCAAGCCCAGATCAAAACTATGAGTATGCATATAGATTCAAGAGGATGAGTTTGGCTACAGATTTGAGGTTTCAGGAGACTCGATCGTCCTTCTATGATGGTGAACCTATGCCTTGGAAGAAGGACGACAAGCCTACGCCAACAACAAAACCATCAACTTCTTCACCAACACTAAAAAAAAATACACTTCCGTGATGATACGTGTTTGTCATAGTAGGTCGCGTTTTCTGTCATGCATGTACATCCATGACAAATTTATGACAGAATCAAGATAGTCATACCTGTGCTGTCGTAGAAGTGTTCTATGACATTACCAAAATTATCATCACGGAAGTGTCCACTTCCATGATGATAAATCGTGCGTCACATAAGTGCTTTCGTAAAGGGTGACCGACACGTGGCATCCACCGTAACAGAACGCCGTTAAGCTACCGGGTCGGGTTTTGGATCCGTTAACCCGTTAACAGCCCCGCCCAATGGGATTTTCCACGTGTAAAATCATCATTGGCTGGAGGAGACACGTGTCAGGTCCGCGTTGGCACAGGTGTCACTCATCCAATGGGCGAGACGCACCTATGATATGTTGACACGTGGACCGGTCCATCTAGTTTAAATGGGCCGGCCCAACTAAAGGCCCACAAGATTTTGCGAACCATAATGGGCCGGCCTAGCTAAAGGCCCACGAGATTTTGCGGACCATAATGGGTTGGCCCAGCTAAAGGCCCACAAGATTTTGCGGGCCATAATGGGCCGGCCCAGGTAAAGGCCCATAAGATTTTTGTGTGCCATAATAGGCCGGCCCAGGTAAAGGCCCACAAGATTCTTGCGGATCATAATGGGCCGGCCCAGCTAAAGGCCCACGAGATTTCGCCGACATTAATGGGCTGGCCCAGCTGTAGGCCCACAAGATTTTGAGGACCCTAGTAGGCCGGCCCATTAACTGGCTGCCATGTTTTGGGCCAAATGCCGGCCCATATTTGATCCGGTCCATTAATGGCCTGCCACGCTCCGGGCCTAATAGTGGCCCATATGAGATCCGGCCCATTAAAAGCCTACCACATTCTGGGCCAAATTTTGGCCCAGATCAGGTCCGGCACTTTAAGAGGCTTTGGGCTCAATTATGGCCCATATCAGATTCGGCCCGTGAACTGGACACTATGCTTTTGGGCCCACTTGCTAAAGGCCCACTTAGTAATTCGGCCTGATATTAGTTTTGGACTGTTAAGGGCCCGTTTAACATTTTGGCCCTATATTAATTTCGACATGTTGAAAGCCCGTCATATAGTTGGGCCTAACTACGGACTGGTTTGCATCCGGCCTGCTCGCAGCCGATATCTGATTGGGCCAAACAAGGACCGAGACATTTTTGGCCTGCTAAAAGCCCATGATTTGATTCGCACAATCATGGGCCGGGGTTCATTTCGGGCTACTGCCGGCCCATGAGCTGTTCGGCATGTTTCAGGCCCAACCAACATCGTGATTGCATGACGGCCCGATTATGTACCGTAATTTTACGGTTTGGCCGGTTTACTGCGAAGACAGGATATATATACGGTAAAATAACTGCAGCATCGTGAATAAGAAAAAACCTAGACTATACAATAAATAAATAACGGCATATTACATCCACTGGGCATCAAAGTTCGCCACTATGATAATAAAGCACAAGCAGACAGTAGATTACATACACTGGGCATCAAAGATCGCCACTAGTGCAAGTAAACACGTTGACAAAATAATATACAAAACTGACAGCACTTCAATAGAGTTCAAGAAAGGTTAGCCCTGCTGGGGAGCTGCAGCGCAAGCAGCTGAGCAAGATGATGAGACTACGCTTGTTCAACACTTATATCTTCCTCACTCTGAAAGATAAACAAGCAGACCGATGACAGGTTTTGCACATAAAAGTATCAGTGCTGACAATTCATCACATTTCTTACTAACGAATAAAGTGACATAGTTTAAAATTGCATTAACACAATATGGTATTGCTCAGGTCAAGACATGGCAGGAAATGACATTGTGAAGGAGTTGGCAGCTTCACGACACCACTGGATTACAGATCAAGAACTCATAAGTATCAATGGTTAGTGTGTTGTCAATTTATACCATTTCAGATTGGCAAATAAAGAGACGGTTTAAATAATAGTAGAATGATATGACATTATTCATAGTTAAGACATTGCAGAATATGACATTGTGTTGTAGTGGGTAGGTTCACCACACCACTGGATTACGGATGAAGAACAGAAGCATACATGCAGTGCCAAAGAAGATCATTTGCTCTATATAGTTTAATTTACATGGTATGAAGAAGGAACTTGGTTGTACAACTGAAAACTTAAATTGAGAAAGGACAAACTTTTGTTTATGAACTACATAATAAACTTTAAACAAGCAATTTGATGCAAACACCAAAAATAAACAGTTGTTGCAGTCATGCCTAACCAAATATATACAACAAAGTTTGAAGGCTTGAGATGGACAAACTTACATTATTGGTGAAGACAGGCTCTATAAAGGCCTTGTCCATGCTGATGGGGGGGGGGCAATTCAAGTAGTTTACCACAGAATCTTCTTCAAAAGCATTGCCTTTATTCTACATTTTGTTAAGAGTAAATATAGATGTGATAATATACGAAAAAATGGACAATATTTAAGATAAGATGAAGAGTGATGCTACATAACCAAGTAGCTATAAATGTAAGTGCAGCGATACAGGCAAAAGGTACAGCCAAGAGCAATGCACAGCTAAACTTCTTTAGTACCAACCTTATGGTAAGAGTAAATATAGATCTGATGTGTAGAAAATGGAGGGCAAAGGAAAATAAGCTGCAGAGTGATGGTACATGAAAAACTACCTGTCATTATAAGTACACTGATAAAGGATAGCATGTACTTACAAGAACAATGCAAAGCTAAAAAACATTAGCATTGGATATATTCTACACTAATGTAACCATTCATACAGATCAGATAATTTGGAGCGAACAATTGATAAGCAAGCTATCATGCATACTGCTGTGACATAATGAACCAGGTATGTATGCAAGTACAGTGATACAGGACAACAGGTACTAACAAGAGCAAAGCAGCGGCCAGCATATTTGCGATATCCTGTCGTTCTTGTCAAACCGAAATTCTTCTTCGAGCAGATTTCCTGCAAAAAAGATCCGTAAGGCACATGCGGAAAAGTAAAAGTTCAAATTGTCATGTGATTTCATAGACAGTACCTCATCCTGGGAACGAGACCAGTGCATAACAAGGTTTTTCCATTCAATGTCTTCTAAATTTAGCACAGGAGACTTCCCAGAAATACGTTTATAGACTTGCCATCAAAGTGTGATTTCCTCAAATAACACCGATACTGCTGCAATGCTTCCTTGAAAATCACAAGCAAGCTTTGCTCGTCATGACTATCCAGATTGACCCTCGCCTAGTTACAACAATGTAATGTAAATCATTGATGTGTTCAATCAGCAGAAAACAGGAAAATAATAACCATGAATAATAGCACTTACACGTAAGTTGGACAGGAAGATGTGAAAATGGTGTTTGTCTTCACAATAATCTTCCCATGATGGGAATATATGCACGTAGTCCCTAACAACATTGAAAGCATTGTCTTTTAAACTGGGGATAAATGGAATGGGGTTCCAATCTGTAGGAATTGGCCGTCTCTGCAGTTGGGATAGGTCTTCGGACGGTGGATTGCTGTACTTTTTGCTGGAGTGGGATTTTTCTGTGGTACAGCTGGTGCTATGGCAAATGAAATCGGTATACCTTTTGTTGGCGTGCAGGTCCTGTATGGTGGGGCTAGTGGTGTGGCCAGTGAAGTATGGGTACAGTCTGCTGGAGTCAGTCCTATGTTTTGTGTCACTGGTTGTACAGCCAATATAAGTGGGGTGCTGTCTGATTTCTCCGGCACCACCACGTTTTTCAAGGACTTTGCTGGTGCTCCTTCAGGTTCGGCAATCACCCTCTTCCTTTTTGATGTTTGATGCACAAGAACAGCATTTGAGTGGAAAAACATGGTATGATGACAGATGGAATATGTATTGATAATGGATGGGCATGTCATCTCGACATATATGATGAGTAAACTAAGCAGATGGTGGTGCAACAAAGTAGAAGAAATGCAAGACAACATATGCAAGATACCTGCAATCAATAAAACATTGCCAAATTAGAACATGCACCTTGATGGGTGAATAGGACAAGCCATCTACCTTTGACTCCTCGAGGTTAGAATAGTCATTAGAATCATATTCTGAACAAGAATCAACAGGTGGGGAGCATATAAGTTTCATTGCATCCAGAATGGCACTCAATGCCTTGGTGCCAATTTTGTAAGTCATTGCAGTGTTTAACTTCAAGAGTGGACTGCTGCTAGTGCGACACAAAGCAGCTACACAGATCATAGTGTAGATATAATGGGAAAACCTTAAGCATCAGAGTAAAATCAGCAAAGTAGAACTTGCTGGAATATATGTGCTAGTATTGCCGGTACGGCTAGAAAGGCTTCGGATACCAACTCTCTTCAAGTGAAGGTGCGGTACTGTTAATATCAGTGTAACTCTCAAAGGCGACACAGCTCCCCGCATTTCCTTGCTATTCTTATAGGATTCAAGTGGGCAGGCCACTACAAATCCTATTCCTATGTTTACAAGATCCTACGAATCAAAGAGGCTCAAAGTGTCCATCACAACCGACCATATAGACCTCTACACTGCAAATGTCCCTGCTCATCTTCAGTACAAGGAACATTCTGTACTACTATCATACTCCCTCCGTTCCAAAATATAAGTCTTGGTAGAGATTTCCACTATGGATCACATACAGATGTATCCAGATACATTTTAGAGTGTAGATTCACTCATTTTGCTCCATATGTAGTCCATGGTGGAATTTATAAAAAGACTTGTATTTAGGAACGGAGAGAGTACATATTAAAGAAGAACGGAAGAAGAACATGGTAAAGAAGAGCAAGCAGATTTTGGATAATAAAATGTTCGTTGCGCAATGCCCACACATGATGAACTAGAGCGCATTAAGAATGCAACTCCCAGCTGTCTCTCGACCATTTCAGGCGGTTGCATGAAGATCCTACGTCTCCTAACCCTTCTTCTTCCTCGTCTCTGATTCTTCCCATACAGAACACCGCACGGGCCGCCGGCCGGACCACCGGCCCCCACCGCATGTGTTCCTCCGCCACCCCCACCCCCACCCCGCCCCAACCCCCACCCGCATCGAGTTTTCTTTGTTCGGCAAGGCCCCACAACCACCCGAGCCCCTTCGATCGCACCGGCGAACTCCGGCGAGCTCTAAAAAATCGACTGACCCAATTTTGAAATTTAGTCTACTATGATTTAACTAGTGTGGAATATAAAAGGGGAAAACCATAAGCATTGGGAGTATAGTGTTGAGCATGCCATGGCGGATCTGAAGGTGCAAACCGGACAAAGGCAACTTTGCAACCAAGACAAGAAATTAGAGTAAAGCAGTGGCGATCTATTTTTGTAGCGACCCGACCCAGAATGGATCAAAGTCTCTGTGCTTAAGTGTCATCCCTGGATCAGTATGCTGACACACATAGTACTCGAGGAATTATAACAGAGTTCAATCACACTTTATTACATCGATGTTCTCAAAAGAGTATTTATTACAATAATATGGCCAAAGGCCATCTAAATAAAAATAACTGCGGAAGCTTCAAAGGTGAATGAGTCCATCCAACTCCACGGCAAACTAAGTGCAGAACAACGACCTGTCGCACCTTTAATCTTCGTCGGAAAAGTCTGCAACATGAGACATTGCAGCCATGTAGGTCAGCACATGGAATATGCTAGCAATTTCACACCATAGAATAATAATAAATGAAAAGACTATCTCTATATGAAAATTTAGCTGGTGGAGGATCTAAGTTTTATTTTTGCATAAAGCAAAGTTTACCCTACAACAAAGGAATAATTTTTTATTACTACTAAGTTAAAATGCCATTATTGAGAAGGTTCCTCCAACTCAATCCCAAAATTCCCAAGTTATTAGTAACCCAATAATTTCATTAAATGGAGTGATGAGATCAACCAATAATTCACTTCTAGATACTCAAGTTGTCCATAACCGGGGACACGGCTAATCATGATTAGTTTGTACACTTTGCAGAGGTTTGCGCACTTTTCCCCACAAGACTCGACCACCTCCATGATCGGAAGATCAAGACATAGCATTTCAGCAGCATTTCCCCTTAACCCTGGGTAGACCGGTACACCTACTTTCCCCTACATCAGCTAGTCTACCACGGAAAGAGGTCACACAACTTACTCAACTATGCCAGAGCCCATAATGGCTTGTCGCTGCACACGGAAGTTTCTAGGCATGAAATATCTTATGATCCCTTTGAGCCTGGGTGGCGGACCTAGGGTAATCACATGGGTACTCCGGGATTCCCCTTGAGCAAGCACTGGTTACTCCAGGTGCCCCAAACAATCCACCCAGATGTGTATTAAAGTTGCCACCTTAAGTTGTCCCAAATTATTATCTCTAGCAACTTGCATGAATCACACATACCAATCCCCGTCTACGAGCATGGCTAAGAAATATATGACATAACCAAAAATTCCCAGGGTGATCAAAGGTCATAGGTTCCTACCACATGAACTACAAAGCATAACCACATGTTCCCAATCCTACTCATGCAATCTTTGAGGGTGAAACTAATGCATAGTAAAAAGTGGGTATTGAAAAAAAATATGATCAAAGTGTGAACTTGCCTTGCTGATGATCGTTGAACTCTAAGGATTCGTGGTAGCAAGCTTCGCACTCCGGATGATCTAAGGTAAGCAAGCAATAACATACATAAGCATACAAGCAAAAATCCAAAAACAAAACAAATGAAAGACTTCGAAAAAACTCCAAAACAACCAAATAAAGTTTCTGTATATAACGTAATTTTTATAGCAACAAAAATAAATGATTTTGGTTTTAACAGAAAGTACACATTACGAGCTTCGATTTGCAAAAAGAATCACCTAAAACGGAGTTACGAAACTCGAGTTACGGCCTATCGAAGTTTGAATTCAGATCTGTTTGAATTCAAATTTTAAAATTTTCAAAAATATTTTTCGTTTGGTTCTCTGGATAGAGGATATTTTTATGAAGCGGTAGGAAAAAGAATCAAATAAATCGGATCTATAGACTAAAACATATACTAGAACCAAGAATTGATATAGAATCTGAGATTGGAAAAATACTGGAAAAGAAGAAATAAATTCGGCCAGATGCCAAGTGGCACTTTCTGATTGGTTGGCTGGGTGCTCACCGGACTTGTCGCCAGAGATGAGGAAGATGGTGGATCCGGTGTACTTCGGCGAAGGATGTGTGCGGGACGGTGTAGAGGACGATGAGGCGGATCCGAGTAGCAGTGTGACGGGATAGTTCTCGTCTCCTGGCGCAGTGGAGAAGCCACCGGAATACACGAACTCCGACGAGCAATTGGTGAGGTTAGAGAGGGGAAAAAGCTCCAGAAGGAGAGGGCTTCGGATGAGGGGAACTTCGTTGTCTCCGTGGGCTTTTATAGAGGGTCAGGGGAAGCCAGAGGAGAGCGGGGCATTGCCGGAATTAATGTGTTTAATGGCTGCAGTATGAAGCATTCGTGGTGGCCATTATGGTTGTCTAGGAGGCGCACCAGGGGATGGGAGGGGTCGAGGGAGGTAAGGGGAACCGGTTCCAGCAGTTATTGTGTTGGGAGAGGGAGAGGAAGGGAGGGATCGAGGTACAGGCGTCCATGGTTGTTGCTCTCTGTTCATGTTCCTGTAACGATGAGAGGAGGAAGATGGACATGGGTTGGGCTGGAAGATATGGGCCTTAGTGGGAGAAGTTGGGCCAAGGGCAAAGGAGAAAAAATAGATAGGTGGGCTAGATAGGCTGACAGAGAGAAATCTTAACTAAAATCAATATTAGACTAGATAATCAATAAATAAATTGTTCGCTCTCTCAGAATTATTATTTAGATCTGAAGAAAAATGTTCACATAATAATATGGTCTTATATATGACCTTGTGAACATTTATCCGGCCTAAAATGCAAATTTTTAAAAATAAATATTTTTGCTAAACTAAAAGATAAATTGCAAATAAAACCCAACAAATATATTTTGGTTCCAAATTCAAATTCCAATATTTTCCTTCTGATTTTGAAGAAGTCATTTTATCTTCTCTCTTTATTTTATTTTTGGAATAATGGAAATAATTTTTTTTGGTGGAACCAAGTTTGATCCAATTTCCAAATTTTGAAATTTCAAAAGTGGGTTTTAGGGAAACTTCTAACTCTCTCTTTTGGTCCTTGAGTTGCTCAAAGTTCCTTGGATCAAAATCAAATAATACAAATGGGGCAAAAATGCATAAATCATGGATGCATATGAATGATCTATTTATAAACATCCAAATTGAAAATTTGGGATGTTACAATTTTCTTGTTGCGATAAATAAGTTGAGAAGATACGAAAGAGTACCGCCTCTAGTGTGGCGCCGTGTATGCATCTGCTGAGAATTTGATGGTGTTGCGGTAGCGATGGCTGTCGGCGGCGTGGAAGCAGATCTAGGAGGGTAGACGGTGGCAGCGGGGCGCGGTGTATGAGACGGTCGTAGGAGCGGCGCCGGCAAGGTGGACGATGGCGGGGATGAAGCGAGAGGACGGGATGCAAGGATCCTGGTCCGAAGCCATGGATGAGAGAGGTCGATCTCTTGTAATGGACGGCGGCGTCGGGGTATCAGCTTAGGCATGGTGGAGGAGGACGGCGATGGATGGGGCGGCGGACGAAGGAGGGTGGGGTGGAGAGGGTGTTTTAGTGCCCACGGAGTACGAATGGGGAAAAGGGAGGTAGAGAGGAAGGAGGAACCATGTATTCAGGGCGCGCTTGTCTCAAATGCGAGGAAATTTACAAACTTAGCCCCCGTTTCAAATTTCTACTACATCACAGCAACATTAGTCGGTTGGGGATAGGACGGTAATCTCGCATACACCGAATATTTGCCGACAAGAGTTTGTTTTTGGCGCCCACCGTGTATGAATATGAATCGGGGAGGGAGTCGATTTCAGCCTAGGACACACTGTGTTTTGGCGCCCACCGTGTATGAATCCGGGTGAGAGGCGGTTATGTCACATTTGGGTGAAATTACAAACCTACCCCTATCGAAACCTATAGAAATCCAGCAGATAGGCTTTGCGTGGCAGGGATAGGCAGTAGTGATTTCCATCTCGTAGATTTTGGTTTTGGGCGGTTACTGCGACTTTCCCTGCTACATTCAAATTTTGCAGAGTGCATGTTTTACCATGCCAACTCAATTTGAATCCTGTTTGTATTCTACTTTTTCGGGCGGGATTCATTTTCAATTGGAATTACATTCTATATACATCATTTATATATATATACTTTCAAAAGCACAATAAAGAATTCTGCTCCTTTATATGTATAATATGATTTACAAATACAACGATCTCGAAATCTTAAGGTTGAATTCAAAAAAATTAACCAAATTATGTTCTACTAAAATGTATGGATCAGTAATATCTACATATTAAATAATATAGGTGTGCGTGAATTCATATGAGTATGCATGTTTGATAGATCAATTTTGGTTCGAGTATGGATTACATGTATCATCATCTCGAATTCAAATATTTGAATCCCTTTTTTGTTCACTCCTTTCACGCCCATCTCTCTCGCATGCATGCTCCTTCAGGTAGCTGTCACTCTCTTTTCTCCAGCTCACCCGCACGCTCACTTCATGTATCTCCTATCCTCGCAAACATGGTCTCTCGACGTCTCCCTTGAGAAGTGTCACACTCTCCCTATCATTATACATTACATGATTTTCATTATCTCTCACGTCTCTACTGTTGTCTTGTATCACTCGGTACCTAAGCTTTCTTTTTCACTGCCACACACACAGTCTCCACTCGTATTTCACTTTGTCTTTCTTTCTATGGGATTCTCTCACACACCCTATATGTCTCTACATATGACTCATACCACTAAAATTACTCTCTCTCTCTCCTATAGACACAACATTTGTTGCAGTCTCCTTTTCGTCTTCATCCCAGACTGACATTATTCATTTGTTTACCGATCAGACAACCCCGACTACCATCTCCTCTCTCTCTCACATAGACACACACACAACTCCTGCTTCCACTCCCCTTCCCGACTACCATCTCTCTCACACACACACAAAACTCTCGCTTTCGCACCCCGACTCGTATTTCTCTCACAAACATTTATCGACTAGCTAGCCTCTAGATAGGTTTATACACCTGCACACTCATGCTTCCACCATCGCATACATGTCTCTCTCCGCTCCTTGTATCTATGTAGATTTTTTTCCCTTCTTGAGACACGCCCTCTCGATCATGCACACACACTATCGCCTCATTTTAAGTTGATACCTATCGCACACACACTCCTTGTGTCTTTGTCACACATGCACTCCGTCCTCCTCCACTCTCCCTCTCTCTCACACACACATGGGCTTTTTGCAACAACTAGCAAGATGGCCATGCATTGCACGGAACATCAAGATGCATTTGTATGAGTAGTTTATCTTGTGGGGGGAAAGGATGAATGAGGGAAGGCCTTATTTGCAAATGTGGAGAGGGGTGTGGGTATCTTTTTGCAAAATTGCCATAGTTTCGTTCCTATCCGTCAGATATAGATCGGACGGCCTATATTGCAGGATGGCAGGCACACGATCATCACCAACAATGCTTTTTATAAGAGTAGGGATAAAAAGTAGAGTTGGTGATGATGGTGGTCCTGCCATCCTGCAACGTAGGTCGTCCGATTTATATCTGACGGATAGGAAGGAAAATATGGCAATTTACCCGCACTCTTCACCACATTTGCAGATAAGACCTTCCCTCATTCATCCTTTTCTCCCACAAGATCTTGATGTTCCGTGCAATGCACGGGCATCTTGCTAGTAAGAGTAGAAATTAGACATATACCACTTCTCAAATCTTGAAACCAACAACATTCCTCCCTTATCTCATCAAAACCGCCAAAGGAATATATTTTGAGTGAAACATAACATATTTTTAGTGATATACGTATTTCAAAACTAGACTTTTTTTCTATCAAATCGGTGAATATGTTTTAATCTACTTTGATCGTGTGGCAACGCATTGGCACATTGCTAGTAGTTATTATAATTTTTTGGACACCAGACAAACGGTGGAGTACATATACGAAGTGAAGAGGCGCACGCACGCAGTCGGCCTCTCGCTATCTCGCACACATGAGTGTTACGTAAAGGCGACGTTAACAAAAAAAACCTAAAACCCTAGGTGCACGATTGCTGCATTCGCGGGTACCGGGTACGTGGTGGAGCACCTTTATAGGAATAGTCAGCTCGCGTGATAATTTGATCCATGGGAGTTGATGGTCGGGACCACAGGTGAATGACTTGGAGCGCGGTGGCTCGCCAGTTTCCATAGATCAAGTAGCCACGTTTAAAATATCATTTTTTAGCGGGGTTAAGAGTTCCGATTTTCAATGGCGCGTTATAAGTAGTAAGTAGTTTTTTGAACGATTGGTATGGAGCAAAAATGGAATTCATAGTACTATGTACCTCCTTGGCGTATGGTTGTATGGTTTTTTTTGCGATGGAGGTTGTATGGGTTTATGTTGCGAGATGTTGAACCGTGTGCATGATACCAGCTAAGATACCACCATTATGGCCAGCCTTAATCATCACATGCAATAATTTAGTGCACCTTGAAATATGAACATGTGTGGGGCGTGTATGTTTTTAATGACTTGAGACTATACCTAGCCCGGCATGCAAGATGACTTATTATGCATCATTCCACATACCTGCAGGAAGCCCGTTCGTCTCCAAATCTTTTCCTCTCCATGTGTGGAAACAATATGCCTGCCAAACTCTCCTTCTCCCTCCGGCGGTCCCACCACTCCACCCCGTGTGAAAAAATCTGCATGCATGACTCTCCTCCCTCCATGCTCGTCCAATCCGTTGTGACCAGCAATATTTTCACCCCTTCGCTCCCTCGTAGTTTACTCCAACAAACATGCCCACGTGGTTGTTACTTAACTGCAGGTGCATTGGGTCACTGACATATGGGCCCAACAGGGGTCTGGCCCACATGTCAGTGACGCAACTGGACCTGCAGTTAAGTCAGTGCAACTCAGTCCATATCTTACGTAGGTGTGCCATTGCTCGCTATAAATACTGCGCCTCCCACGACATCGCTATCTCCTTCCCCTCACATTCACGTTCATCGCTATCTCCTCCCCTTCCCTCTCACGTCGACCACCATGGCATCACCCCTCCCGAGCCCTAGGAGCCCCTCTGTGATGCCTGGGTAATTCTACTACAGTAACCCTCTACTAATGTTGCCATGTCATCGCAATTATTTTTCTAAACCTTACTTTGTTCCAAACCCAATTCAAATTCAATTTAAAATAAAGTCAATTTTTCTTTTAACAGTAAAAAAAAAATGTCCACAGGGTTAGAAAAATTCACTAACAATTTTTCCTAAAGAAACCAATATTTTATGAATAACTAAAATGCCCTTAACCTATTTTTAAATTGGACCAATGACATCTAATTGGTTCATTTCAACTTAAGTAAATACTTAAACTGTTTAGAATAAACTGAAACCTCTTGTGCTACTGCCAAATATGTCCTAGTGTTTAGTTGCCAATTATCCTTTTAAAACCAAATTTCTTTAGTAGCTCAAAGTGATACAAAACTGTAGACAAAGAATAAAAAAATCAGAAATTAAAGAAGAAGTAAAAAAAGTAAAAGAGAAAACTACTAGCACTTAAGGCCCGATGCTACAGGAGCCGGGCCAGCCCACCAACACCCCTCATCCCCTACCTCTCTGTTCACCACACCCCGTGGACACGGAGGGCTCGTCCATGGTCGGGGATCGCCACACGGCGTGCATCCAGCCCCCTCGGCGTCCTACTTGACTCCACTCAATGCTCTGCGAACCCTAGCTTGCCATTCCCCCTCCCCTTGCGCCGCTTCCCTCTTCCCCGCGCACATCCGAGCCGTCGCCGCCATGACCCTCCTCGTCCACGCGGTCACCGAACTCCTCTCCGGCTAGATGTGTGTCCAGGAGCTCCTCCATGTTCGTCTTCGTCGTCTACGCGCATAGTTTCGAGCAAGGACACCGTCATGCCGTCACCATCATCGGATCTCATCGCCACGGGCGCCGTCTCGATCCGCTCCACCCCAAGCCTCTTCGACCTCGCCGTTCGCTCCTCTGCATCCGCGGTGAGCTCCCGATGCTCCTGCGCCTTTTCCCACTACATCTCTCGTTCTGTATTGTCGTGGTTGTAGCTGCCGTAGGTGCGCCGCCGCGGGGCTCATCGTTCCCGGCGATTCTGGCAACCCCAACGCCGTGCAACCTCTGCGCACCACCATCGCGTGTTGTGCCCCTTCTTGTGTGGCCGAGAGCCGCCCTGCGCACGCCCGCTCACCCGGCTCCCTCCCCGTCCCTGCGAGCCTTCCCACGCCCGCCGACGTGCCGTGCTGCTGCTACCCGCTGCTCCGGTGCCGCTGCGGCCTCCCGCTACTTGTTGTTGTGCCGTTGGCCTCCCCTGCCTCGCTCCCGTCTCCAGCCTCCGTCGCCTCCCGCTGCGTCCCGGCTTGCTGCTGTCGCGCCTCTACTGCTGCTACCTTCGTATGGCCGCGCCGGAGCACCCTGGCCGCCCTCTGGCCAGGCCCCGCGCGCCACGCCTCGCCGGCTCGCTCGCTGCTGCCCGCGCCCCGGTGGCTTGCTGCGCCCGGCCGTGCCTCGGCGCGCGCTTGCCTCCTACCGCAGCTGCCTGCCCGCGTCCGCCGCTGCTTTACTCTGTCTACTGCTTCTTCTTGTACTGTAGCTGAGGCTAGCTTTTCTTAAATTACATTGATTAGCCCCTGTACAGTCTCAGAACAGCAACTAAACAAAGCTTAACTTAGCTGAAGTAAATATGTGCGGGTAGTGCACTTGACAGGGTTCAATTCTTCCCATTGGACCAAATCCAAAAGTTACCCGGATTAATTCCTACAAAGATGACAAATATTTATGTTTTGTTAACCGGAAGAACTGAAAAACAGATTCTGGAATTGACATCCGATTGCACTTTTCAGACAAATATTTGAGCAAGCAAATGGACACTAATGTAGATGGACCTGAGACTGTCATGTAGATCACAGCAGAGTGTCTAGATTTGATATAAGGCACTAATTCAAAGGATGTACAGAATGCTAGCTATAGCCTCCGCAAAACAACTAAGTGATATTTAAAACTGAGGACTTAGCCAATTTTCAGGGATTCTAGTAAATGTTTAAAAACTTCGGAAAATTGTAGAAATTCATCCGTAGCTCGGATCGAAAAACTTTTTACATGAGAATTGCTCAAAACGACGAGACGAATCTGAATACGTAGCCCCGTCGTCTGCCACACATCCCTAGCATAGCGAACACATAACTTTCCTCCTCCAGTTCATCTGTCCGAAAACGCGAAACGCTGGGGATACTTTCCCGGGTGTTCCCCCCTTCGCCAGTATCACCTCCTACCGCATTAGGTCACCTCTAGCACCGCGTATTGCCTTGTTGTGCTTTGTGATGCTTTGATTGCTCTATTATTTATTGTGTTTCCCCTTCGTTACTTCTTTCCGGTAGACCCGAGACGCTGCCGATACCCCCGTGATCGACTACATCGACGACGACCCCTCTCTCTTGCCAGAGCAACCAGGCAAGCCCCCCCTTGATCACCAAATATCGCCTACTCTCCTCTATACTGCTTGCATTAGAGTAGTGTAGCATGTTACTGCTTTCGTTAATCCTATTCTGATGCATAGCCTGTCATTGTTGCTACAACTGTTGATACCTTACCTGCAATCCTAAATGCTTAGTATAGGATGCTAGATTATCATCAGTGGCCCTACATTCTTGTCTGCCTGCCATGCTATACTATCGGGCCGTGATCACTCGAGAGGTGATGACAGGTATATACTATATACTTTATACATGATACATGTGGTGACTAAAGTCGGGTCGGCTCGTGGAGCACCCGCGAGTGATTCACGGATTGGGGGCTGAAAGGACCTTTGTCCCAACGACCCTCTGTGTGGATCTTTGTGGCGAAGCGATAGGGCAGGTTGAGACCACCTAGGAGAGAGGTGGGCCTGGCCCTGGTCGACGTTCGCGGTTATTTCAAGATAACACGTTTAATGAGATCTTGGTATTTGATCTGAGTCTGGCCACTGGCCTATACGCACTAACCATCTACGCGGGGACAGTTATGGGCACTCGATGTCGTGGTATCAGCCTAAGCTTTCGTGACATTAGCGACTGAGCGGCGCGCGCCGGATTGGATTGGAACGCCTGCTAGGCTAGGTCTTCTTCCGGCCGCCCTCGCAATGTGCAGGTGTGCAATGGGCGATGGGCCTAGACCCCTGCGCCATAGGATTTAGACCGGCGTGCTGACCTCTCTGTTGTGCCTAGGTAGGGCTGCGACGTGTTGATCTTCCAAGGCCGGGCATGACCCAGGAAAGTGTGTCCGGCCAAATGGGATCGAGTGTGTTGGGTTATGTGGTGCACCCCTGCAGGGAAGTTAATCTATTCGAATAGCCGTGATCTTCGGTAACAGGACGACTTGGAGTTGTACCTTGCCTTATGACAACTAGAACCGGATACTTAATAAAACACACCCTTCCAAGTGCCAGATACAACCCGGTGGTCGCTCTATAACAGGGCGACGAGGAGAGGATCATCGTTTAGGATTATGCTATGCGATGTTACTTGGTGAACTTACCTTCTACTCTCTTCTCCTGCTGCAAGATGGAGGTTACCAGAAGCGTAGTCTTCGAAAGGCCTAGCTATCCCCCTCTTATTCCGGCATTCTGCAGTTCAGTCCACATATGATACCCTTAATCCATTTGATACCAATGCATACATATGTAGTGTAGCTCCTTGCTTGCGAGTACTTTGGATGAGTACTCACGGTTGTTTTACTCCCCCTTTTCCCCCTTCCTATACCCGATTACTGCGACCAGACGTTGGAGCCCAGGAGCCAGACGCCACCATCGACGACGACTACTACTACTCGGGAGGTGCCTACTACTACGTGTAGCCCGCTGACGACGACCAGGAGTAGTTTAGGAGGTCCCAGGCAGGAGGCCTCGCCTTTTCGATCGTTGCTACTTTTGTGCTAGCCTTCTTAAGGCAAACTTGTTTAACTTATGTGTGTACTCAGATATTGTTGCTTCCGTTGACTCGTCTACAATCGAGCTCTTGTATTCGAGCCCTCGAGGCCCCTGCTTGTAATATGATGCGTGTATGACTTATTTTATTTGTAGAGTTGTGTTGTGATATCTTCCCGTGAGTCCCTGATCTTGATCGTACACGTTTGCGTGTATGATTAGTGTACGGTCAAATCGGGGGCGTCACACCCTCGCTGCATCACGCGGACGGTCACGCGTCGCCGTTCCGTTCCTCGCCGCCACTAGTCGAGGAGGACGCGTCGGTGTTCCGCTCCTCGCCGCTACGCGATGCGCCGTCGTTCCATTCCTCACCGCCACTAGTCGAGGAGGACGCGTCGGCGTTCCGCTCCTCGCCGCGACGCGACACGTCGCCGTTCCGTTCCTCGCCGCCACTAGTCGAGGAGGACGTGTCGGCGTTCCGCTCCTCGCCGCGACGCGTCGACGTGGATGTGTCGGCGTTCCCAATCTCACCAGCACGCGCGCCGGAGGACGCGTCGGCTCCCCGCTACAAGGAGAACGTCGCGCCACCCGCCGAGCCCCCTCCCCCAGCCTTGAGGAGCTTTGGAAAGAAATGGATGTTGCCTTGTGGGAGGCTTTGCCTCCAGTAGAGCGGGCCAAAATAGAGGTGGAGAAGAAGGCCGAGGAAGAGAAGCGCACCGCAGAACAAGCTGCCTGGGAGGCCTATGTCGCGTCCGAGAGAGTCAGACGATTGGCTCTTTGGCAGAAGGCTCGTGCGAGGGCCGTGAGGATGGCGGAGGACGCCCGTGGCGACGCCCTAAGTGCAGTCGGGCCCAAGTGCCTCATCTATGCTTGGCGGTACATGGATCGGGTGCACGCTTCCAGCGAGGAGGAGTACCTGTTGGCGCCGGATCACCACACCGGTGAGATCACGCTCGCCCATCGACAAGCCGCCAATCAGCACCTCGCGAGTTGCGAGGCTGAGAAAGAGGCGTTGTGTCACCGTGCTGGGAAACGGCCGCGCACCAGGGCACTCGTGGCGCGCCGCAAGCGCTCCTGCGATCGTCGTGGCTTTTAGGAGGAGTATAATTTTTGTTTTGAAAGGCGATCTCATTAGTTTTCGGATGCAAATGATAAATCCCGAACGTTCAGGAATTTTTAGCGTCCTTAATTAAGTATGTAAAAGGGAAAGTTTGGAAACCTTGTGTATTCGTACGCATTTTGCAAGTACGTGCATATAGCACAAACTTTACTATATACTATCGCACTACACGTCTCTCTCGATATATGCTTGCAGACTGTGCTACTCCCTCCGTCCAGGTCAATAAGTCATATTTGGTTGTGCACCATGACCAAGAAGGAGGGAAGACTTATACACCTGGACGGAGGGAGTACTACTATTACTTATGTACGTGCAAATGTACGTTTTAACATTACGATGCGGTTTTGTAAAAGTAGAAAAACAGCACTAGTCAAGCTTGTGAAACGATTCAATGCAAAACAAATGCAAAATTGCTCGTTTGATTGTTTACTTTTAGCTCCCTTCTCTGTGGTTATTTCTCTGTCGTACTTTGTACGGAGCACTGGTTGGAAAGGCATGCAAATTCCCAAACCGCTTCCTACACCCTATATTGAATTTTTTGCCTAACAAGTTGTGACGTGCAATTGGAATTCCAACTTGAGTACTACTACTAGTAGGAGTACCAGGGGCCAGTTCTTTTAGGCTTCTAGATTAGTAATCCCATAACTACTACCTCCGTCCTGGTTTATTGGTCCCCATTGTAATATGTGTCAAATTTTGCTCATAAATTTAACTAATGAAATGTTAGTGCATGTCACATGCACTACTCCATCCGTCTAGGTGAGTAAGTCATCTTAGGTTGTGCACCGTGACAAAGGAGGAGGAGAAAACGAGAAACGTTGATGTTTATTTGCTAATTAATAGTATTGCTTGTAATGAACTAGCCACTGCATGTTGTGTTTGATATCTCAAGTCATTAAAAGCATGCACACTCTTTATCTCTTATTAGTTGATATGTCAAGAAACAAGAAACGGGGTGGAAGTTAATGCACCGCGCCTAAGTGTTTTGGGATTATTTGGTTTTTGTAAGATGACTTACACACCTAGACGGAGGGATTACAATGGTGAGGAATAAACCAGTTAAATCTTTGGTCAAAATTTAGCACAAATTACAATGGTGAGGAATAAACCAGGACGGAGTAGTAGTTTAGAAGCCCAAATAAATGAGTGAGGCGCCTTATTGTTACTCTCCACTGTGACTAGTCTTGTGGGAGAAGCTGGGGAAGCCGCCAAAAGAACTGGCCCTAGGAGTAGTAGCTAGGGATCGAGTGTGCAAGATGAACCGGAGAAATTAAATGCAGAGAGATGAAATGCAAAAAAGATGGAGGGATGTGATGGTTGCTTGTCCGTTTATTTTACCAGGCCACTTATTACTGGGAGTGGTTGGGTTTTGTGATATGACGGCTTTACTGCCGCGCCACGAGCGGGGTGAGAGGTGAGACTCCCGTGCAGCGCCGCCCTCTACACTTGTACTACATCGGTCATGGTTTATTAGTCCCACATTGAATTTGACTGAAGATTTAACTGACAAAATGTTAGTGCATGTCAACAAAAACTATATTGTTGGATTCGTATTTGAACATAGTTTTGAATGATATAATTTTAGGTGACATGCATCAGCATTTATCGTACTATATATAATGTAAGTTCAATTTTTGGTCGTACTAATATATAGTAGTAAGGTGCCCGTGCGTTGCACCGAAGAGTGAAATGCATTGATCGGGGAGTTGTTTATTTTGACAAAGGATGTTGGGGTCATCTCATGTGTAACGGGTATTGATAGGTTTCTCCGGATATTATTTCCTCTCTAGACCTCACAAACATCTGGGTGAAATAGATAAAAAGGTATCTTTTGCAAACAAAAGTGTTCAACTGTTCAACCTGCATCCAAAACTTGTGAAGAAATAACACTTATTGTGCTTTGCAAGAAATGATCTTTAAGAATTAGTTTTTGAGTATCGATTGTTATACATGTTGGCTACAGATGACATGGTACTTTCTTATAGTCAACAGTTGGTTATACTATTAAGTAATATTAACCATGCCCTTACACCCCTAGATGGAGGGATTAAATCAGGATGACTTGCAAGCGGGCAGAGGAGATGTAACAAATGGTTCATCGTAAGTCTTTCACCAGTACTGTAGTAAAAATTCATACCTGGAAGATTCTAGACTAAACCATAAACGGATACACTTTTATTCATGTGCGATACTCCAATAGAGCAAGATCCTACATGGAAGTCTCCACATGCTTAGACAGCGGATCACATTGGGGGATTTCGAACAAGAAGGACAAAAACACATACGGTGCAACAGGAGCAGCACCGTTTGCGTTGAGGTTATCGCCCATGTCCAAACACCACGCAGACACGGTCTTTGAGCACGGTTCGTAGTCGTTCCACGCTCGGGCATTGAAGTTTGTAACTATTTTAGATTAGAATATACTACTCCTGCGGTGCTAGTAGTAGAGTAGAGTCCTACTCTACTACTCTACTCAAGCAAGTTAGGGCATAGCACTGTAGGGAGTACCAGTATTGTGATCACTCAAGCAAGTTGTCTGACATCGACATGACCCTACGTTGTTGGTATGTGTCTCGTAAGTCAAGTGGCGTGCTGTAGTCATCATCACCTGTCCACTTCCCGCAGCACATATTTGCTTCTCCATCTTTGTCCGCACATAATCTCGTCCAATCTTCCATCCCCACTAAGGCGCCTCCCCCCCCCCCCTCATCCGAAACCCAAGCACTAACAATGCCAGAACCGAGCAGCATCCGTCGAAAGAGTGGCTGGAATTCGCTCCCCACAGAGGTAATCAAGCTCATTGTTTCACGTGTGGACAATCTCAGTACCATGCTGCTCGCCGCGTGCTCGTCGGGGTTGTACCGTTTACTCAAAGCCCTCAGGCCGGAGCTTTTTAAGCCAACTCCTTGCTTGCTGATGTCGCCTGATCTTCAGAAACGGCGTGTCACGCAGCATAACGATCATAGGGTGGCGAGCATTAACCCCCTTGACTGCGATCCGATCCCCGTCAGCCTCAACTACATTAACGGTATGTACTGGGTCGGCATGAACACGTCTTGGATGGTGCTCGTTGATGGTCGCGGCAGCTGGATGCTCGTGGAGGTCTACACCTGGCGATTGATCCCCCTACCTTCGATTAACACTGCACTGCTTTGGCACCGCGGCCCAGAATACTCGGAATCTTACAGTAGCCAACATGATACCAAGTTTGATTTGCTCAAGGTTGTAATCTGCCAAGTGCCCACAAGATCTGCGAATTATAAAGACTTCAGGCTAATTGCGTTCTTCAACCGCGGTCTCGCCTATCTGACAGGTCACTGCGGTAAGTGGATAAATCTGCACGTCCATCGCAGGATCATACATCCTCCATGGTTCTCTGATGCCATTGAACACAAGGGCTTCATTTACGCTGTCGACTCCTTCTATGGCTGAACGTATTGCTGGCCTACTCCAGTCCTCGCTACAAACGGCTGTTACAGCAGTATGTTACTTTCCTATGATATCATGATGGCTTTCATATATTACTGTCGCTGAAAAAATATTCATGCTCATAACATGCTGTTCTTAAGATTGACTAAATCAAGAGCCCTTTTTTATTTGACTCCAACTTGATATGATGTTGTAGGCCGCCTGGTGTCCCTACCCTTCCTAATCCCAGAACCTTTCAAAGAAAAGCGGCATGACAGTTGCAGATGGTTCCTGGCTCGATCAGACGACGGCGAAAGATTGATGATCGTTCGCACGTACCGGACGTGTTGTTTCACGGAATACAATCAACGTCACTGCAAGGTCTTTGAGCAGGATCCCAGCTTCTCTGGGCCTTCAGGAATTTTTGACTGGAGGCTGGTAAGTAGCCTTGGTACACGCTCTCTGTTTATCGGACTGAATTATCCGATTAACCAGGAGATAACCGACGGCAAGGATCATGATGACAGCGCGGTTTCGTTCATCAGGCAAAACTGTGTGTACACAGCATACCATGCGTCTCTGCATGCACCATACCCTGATATGTGCCGCCACGCTCTGCAGCCCAAAGTAGGAGAGAGGGTCGCAAGTATCAGACTTCGACCTGCTGGCTGTAGTTTCCCTCGTCAGGCACCCATCTAGTTCAAGCCGTCAGCCAATCTCCACAGCTTAATAAATAGTAACGTCTAACTGAGCCAGTTAGTTAGATGCGTACACTTGGTGTAGTAGGATCTTTATTTAGTTTGATGCATACACTTGTTCTTTTTTGGTAGCCCTTTTGTAATGATGGTTGATGTTTGGTTTGGAAGAGAGAGCTGCATCTTCACTCTTCTGGCCTGATTACTGCTTCTGTTGCACCCCCCATCCCTGGTTGCTGCTGCTGCTGTTTTCAATGTACAATCAGTAGTATATTTTGTCTGTTGGTTGAATAAATGTGTTGTTAGAATGACAAACACAATGTTTTGGAAGTCGTTGCACGGTTCGATCCTTTAGTGCCCAGTACCGTACGTAGCGCATACTATTTTTCGTACGGAACACATTTTCCACTTGTTGATAGCATGCAGCCCACTAATGAAGGCCCAATAGAGAAGCCCACAATTAACTGGAAGGGAGGCTCTCACATGAATCTGGCCCAGGTACATGCTCATGGTCCCCTAAACATAAATAAGTAAATAAATATATAAAGCTAAATGTTCATGCACCAGTTCTTTGAGAAAATAGGTAGCCCAGTATTTCTTTTTGAAGAATACCCAAGCTAGGCCTATTTGTTTTCTCCGAATTACTGGGCTGCAAATCTTTCAAGACGAGGAGGGATGCATTCCGGTCTGGCTTAAGAGTATGGTCAATGTCTGTTAAAAGTAATATCAAAAGGGGTTGAAAATTCCAAAAAATTTATAGCAAATGGGATATAAGTTTCTTTTTTTGTTTTTGTTCTTCACTGATATCTTATACGTATTTCATTGGATTTAACATGACATAGTACTAATTTATTTTTAAATTTGTTTTAGTATGGCTATTAATTTTTGGATTAAGAATATTTCGTTCCCCGGCAAAAAAATTGCGAATTTTCAAAATTTCCCACATATTTAGTTAATTTTTTTACCCTGGTACTGACCAGAAAATGGCCAACAATTCTAAAAATGGAAAACGGGCTGCAATAAATTCCATATGAATTAGAAAATGAGTAAAAATTATAAAATAATAGCAAATGGGATGTACACGCCACAGATTTCGAGGCTGACTTGTTTACGCAAGGCTTTGTCAGTGAACACACGATTCTAGCAGCAGTGACTGTTGGATGTCCATCCAACGGCCGACGTGCTTCTTCAATCTCTGATCTTCCTGCTCCAGCCGCCTAAACTAGCGCCGGCGGGACTACCTGCTCCCTCCTCTTGTGGCCCACTGTGATGCGGCGTAGGCTTCCCCGGCCCACCCTACTCCCTCCGCTGGCCTGGCCGCACGCAATCAGCTGCCTTCTTATTACGCGAAAAAAATGATTCCTCCCACTGACATCTGGGGCGCACCGGTTGGGAGGCTGACCTATGGGCCTACTAAGTTGACACGTACGCAGGGCTTGTCAACTTAGTCAACAAACGATTCTAGCAGTAGTAACCATTGGATTTGAATCGGACGGTCATGCTGCTTCTTCAATCGCTGCTCTTCTTGCACCAGCCGCCCAAACCAGCGCCGGGGAGACTGCCTGCTCCTGCCTCCAGTGCCTGGTTGTGCTGCCGTTGAGGCCTCATCGCCCCTACTACTCCCACCGCTAGCCAGGCCCTGCGGCAACAGCAACCTCACAACGCAGCCGAACCAGTGAACCGTCGTACTCCTCTCCGCGTGGGCGTCCACTGCTGCGTCTTCCCCGGCTCCGCATCGTCCCCTTCCTAGGCCTCGTCGTCGTCCACTGCCTTGGTGCTCTCGGCGCGGTGTGGCCAACGTGATCAACGACATTCCATTGGAAGAGTACTGTACGTGGAGAGGCTGACAGCTGGGTCCACGGCCACAGCCCAGTTTTTTGTGATTTGCCAAGTAAGTCGCTTTGTCACGCCTGTTGGGCTGCAAATCTTTCAAGACGAGGAGAGCTTTCATTCGGCTGGCCGAGAAAATGGCCCATCAGTAATGACAAATGGGTTGTTCATTTTTAAAACACATCAAACCAGCAATTAGTTTCAAATATCTTTTTTCATTTCGAGATTTTAAATTACATTAATTTTTATGCATGGAGAATTTGTTGGATTTTATATTGATATACATTTATTTTTAAAATCATTTTGAATGTGAATCGAAATTTTGGGATTAAAAACAGTTCGGACCGTGCCGAAATGTGCAAAATTTCGTATAATTTTTTAACCATGGCCACAATATGGGCGGTAATGCTAACAAAAAGAATATGGGCTCCAAAAAAACCTTAATAATTAGCAAATGGGTTGTAAATTATTAGAAATAATGGCAGATGGGATGTATGTTGTTTTCCACAAATTTGAGGCTTTCCTAAAAAAAGGTTGACGCACAAGCAGTGACTATTGGATGGCCATCCAACGGCCGTCGTGCTTCTTCAATCTCTGCTCTTCCTGCTTCAGCCGCTCAAACAAGCGCCGACGGGACTGCCTCCTCCCTCCTCCCCGCGGCCGGCTCTGCTACCGCGCAGGCCTCACCGCCCCACCGTAATCCCATCGCTGGCCTAGCCATCCCTCTACTCACCCACACCTGTTGTTATTCTCCGGCGACGGCAGACGAACCAGTAAACCCTCGTATAGTCGTACTCCCCTCCGCGTGGGAAACAACTGCCGAGTCTTCCCTGTCTTCGTGTCGTTCCCTTCCTAGGCCTCGCCGTCGTCCACCGCCCTGGTGCTCTCGGCGCGTCCTGGTCAATGTGGTCGACAACCGACATGCATCTGAAGTGGATTGTACGTGGAGAGGCCGACAGTTGGGTCCAGGGCCGCACGCAAGGAAATACCTCCTTATTACATGCAAAATAATGATTCCTCCACCTGACATCAGGGACCCACTGAAAGGGCCTCTGTATTTCATGAAAAAAACATTACCGCCGCTGACAGCTCGGACCCACCAGCTATATCTTGGCACGCAAGGAAGTGCCTCCTTATTACGCACAAAAAAATGAATACTCCCCTTGTTAGCTAGGACCCAGCATAGTGGCAGGCTGACTTGTGGGCCTACTAAGTTGACGGGGACGGAGGGCTTTGTCAACTTAGTCAATATGCACAATTCTAGCTCGAGTGACCGTACGATGTCCATCCAACGGCCGTAGTGCTTCTTCAACCTCTGGTCTTCTTGCTCCAGCCGCCCAAACCAGCACCGGTCGTGCCTCATGCTCCTGCCTCTGGTGGTCGGCTGCGATGCGGCGGAGGCCTCACCGCCCCCTGTTATTCACTCCCAACGATGGCCAGGCCATCCCTCTACTCACCCACACGCCCTGTTATTCTGCGGCGACAATAGCCTCACACCGCAGTGAACCAGTGAACCCTCGTACTCGTGTGGGCATCCACTGTCGCGTCTTCCCCGGCTCCGCGTTGTCCCCTTCCTAGCCCTCGCCGTCGTCCACCGCCCTGGTGCTCTCAGCGCGGCGTGGTCAACGTGGTCAAGGAACGGCTTCCATCAGACGTGGACTGTACATGGAGAGGCTGACAGCTGGGTCCATGGCCGCAGCAAGGAAGTGCCTCCTTATTACGTGCAAAATAATTATTCCTCCACCTGACAGCAGGGACCCACCGGATGGGCCACTGTATTTCGTGAAAAAAAATGTTTCCCCCCTGACTGCTGGGACCCACCAGCTACATCTTCGCACGCAAGGAAGTGCCTGACAGTCGGGACCCACCTGGTCGAAGCGTACGTAGCGTTGTCATTCTGGTCGCAAACGTGTACGTACATTTATACTGGTGGATGTAGAGGCGCGCACGTGTCGTAGTAGAGGCGTGCACGTAGCATGTACACGTACGTACAGCGGCCAGGGTGCAAGAAAGAAAATACGGCCATGTATGTGTACATATGGACGGGGTCTCGAACGCCTACTCGCGCATACGTACGGCCAGGGCTCGTATACATGGCTGGGTCGGAACGGAGAAACAGAGTCGTCATCGTGTTCATGGGGAGGCAACGGAATGCGTTGTGTTCATGGGGAGGCAACGGAATGTGTCGTGTTCATGGGGAGGCAATGGAACGCGTGGAAGCCAACTGGTTGGGTCGGAAACGAATGTGTGGTCGTGTTCATCGGGAGGGCTTGGACGGAACAGGCGATGGAAACGAGGCCTGGCGTACCGCAAAACAGAGGAAACGGACCTCCTATGTTCAGAACGGGGTCCTGTTGATCGGGAGGGGTGTGGCGTACCGCAAAACGGAGGAAACGGACCTCCTACGGTCGAAACGGGGGTCCTGTTGATCGGGAGGGGTGTGGCGTACCGCAAAACGGACGAAACAGACCTCCTATGGTCAAAACAGGGATCCTGTTGATCGGGAGGGGTGTGGCGTACCACAAAACGGACGAAATAGACCTCCTATGGTCGAAACGGGGGTCCTGTTCATCGGGAGGGGTGTGGCGTACCGCAAAACAGGACTCCACGGGATACTGTTCATCTCCACCGTCGACCTCCTCCAGCCTCCACGGGCTCCTGTTCATCCAGCCTCCACCGCGCGCTACTCCACCGGCTACTGTTCAACCACCCCTCCACTTGCACCCATCTGCTACCTCTTGAGCTTGCGTTGGATTTCCCCAAAGAGGAAGGGATGATGCAACAGAGTAGCGTAAGTATTTCCCTTAGTTTTTGAGAACCAAGGTATCAATCCAGTAGGAGGCCACGCTCAAGTCCCTCGTACCTGCACAAAACGATAGCTACTCGCAACCAACGCGATTAGGGGTTGTCAATCCATTCACGGTCACTTACGAGAGTGAGATCTGATAGATATAATATTTTTGGTATTTTTGGTATAGAGATGCAAAGTAAAAAGTAAAGGCAAAGTAAAAAGCAAAGCAAGATTAAAGTGATGGAGATTGATATGATGAGACTAGACCCGGCGGCCATAGGTTTCACTAGTGGATTCTCTCAAGAGCATAAGTATTCTACGGTGGGTGAACAAATTACTGTTGAGCAATTGACAGAATTGAGCATAGTTATGAGAATATCTAGGTATGATCATGTATATAGGCATCACGTCCGTGACAAGTAGACCGAAACGATTCTGCATCTACTACTATTACTCCACTCATCAACCGCTATCCAGCATGCATCTAGAGTATTAAGTTAAAAATAGAGTAACGCCTTAAGCAAGATGACATGATGTAGAGAGATAAATTCATGCAATATGAAATAAACCCCATCTTGTTATCCTCGATGGCAATGATGCAATACGTGCCTTGCTGCCCCTTCTGTCACTGGGAAAGGACACCGCAAGATCGAACCCAAAGCTAAGCACTTCTCCCATGGCAAGAACTACCAATCTAGTTGGCCAAACCAAACGGATAATTCGAAGAGACTTGCAAAGATAACCAATCATACATAAAAGAATTTAGAGAAGATTCAAATATTATTCATAGATAGACTTGATCATCAACCCACAATTCATCGGTCTCAACAAACACACCGCAAAAAGAAGATTACATCGAATAGATCTTCACAAGAGAGGGGGAGAACTTTGTATTGAGATCCAAAAAGAGAGAAGAAGCCATCTAGTTACTAACTATGGACCCGAAGGTCTGAGGTAAACTACTCACACTTCATCGGAGAGGCTATGATGATGTAGAAGCCCTCCGTGATGACGGCCCTCTCCGGCGGAGCTCCAGAACAGGCCCCAAGATGGGATCTCGTGGATACAGAAAGTTGCGACGGTGGAATTAGGTATTTGGCTCATGTTCTGTTCGTTTGGGGTACATAGGTATATATAGGAGGAAGAAGTACGTCGGTGGAGCTTCGAGGGGCCCACGAGGCAGGGACGCGCCCTAGGGGGGGCGCCCCCCACTCACGTGACCGCCTCTCTGATGCCTTGGCGTAGGGTCCAAGTCTCCTGGATCACGTTTGGTGAGAAAATCACGTTCCCGAAGGTTTTATTCCGTTTGGACTCCGTTTGCTATTCCGTTTCTTCGAAACACTGAAATAGGCAAAAAAACAGCAATTCTGTGTTGGGCCTCCGGTTAATGGGTTAGTCCCAAAAATAATATAAAAGTGGAAAATAAAGCCCAATATAGTCCAAAACAGTAGATAATATAGCATGGAGCAATCAAAAATTATAGATACGTTGGAGACGTATCAGGCATCCCCAAGCTTAATTCCTGCTCGTCCTCGAGTAGGTAAATGATAAAAAGAGAATTTTTGATGCGGAGTGCTACTTGGCATAATTTCAATGCAAATCTTCTTAATTGTGATATGAATATTCAGATTCGAAAGATTCAAGACAAAAGTTTATATTGACATAAAAATAATAATACTTCAAGCATACTACCAAAGCTATTATGTCTTCTCAAAATAACATGGCCAAAGAAAGTTATCCCTACAAAATCATATAGTCTGGCTATGCTCTATCTTCACCACACAAAATATTTAAATCATGCACAACCCCGATGACAAGCCAAGCAATTGTTTCATAGTCTAACTTTTTCAAAACTTTTTCAATCTTCACGCAATACATGAGCGTGAGCCATGGATATAGCACTATAGTGGAATAGAATGGTGGTTGTGGAGAAGACAAAAAGGAGAAGATAGTCTCACATCAACTAGGCGTATCAACGGGCTATGGAGATGCCCATCAATAGATATCAATGTGAGTGAGTAGGGATTGCCATGCAACGGATGCACTAGAGCAATAAGTATATGAAAGATCATCAAAAGAAACTAAGTGGGTGTGCATCCAACTTGCTTGCACATGAAGACCTAGGGCAATTTGAGGAAGCCCATCATTGGAATATACAAGCCAAGTTCTATAATGAAAGATTCCCACTAGTATATGAAAGTGATAACATGAGAGACTCTCTACTATGAAGATCATGGTGCTACTTTGAAGCACAAGTGTGGTAAAAGGATAGTAACATTGTCCCTTCTCTCTTTTTCTATCATTTTTTTATTTGGGCCTTTTCTCTTTTTTATGGCCTCTTTTCTCTCTTTTTTTATTTGGGCTTCTTTGGCCTCTTTTATTTATTTTTCGTCCGGAGTCTCATCCCGACTTGTGGGGGAATCATAGTCTCCATCATCCTTTCCTCACTGGGACAATGCTCTAATAATGATGATCATCACACTTTTATTTTTCTTACAACTCAACAATTACAACTCGATACTTAGAACAAAATATGACTCTATATGAATGTCTCCGGCGGTGTACCGGGATATGCAATATGACAATGATGGAGTGTGTCATAATAAACGGAACGGTGGAAAGTTGCATGGCAATATATCTCGGAATGGCTATGGAAATGCCATAATAGGTAGGTATGGTGGCTGTTTTGAGGAAGGTATATGGTAGGTGTATGATACCGGCGAAAAGTGTGCGGTATTAGAGAGGCTAGCAAAGGTGGAAGGGTGAGAGTGCGTATAATCCATGGACTCAACATTAGTCATAAAGAACTCATATACTTATTGCAAAAATCTAGAAGATATCAAAGCAAAGTATTAAGCGCATGCTCCTAGGGGGATAGATTGGTAGGAAAAGACCATCGCTCGTCCCCGACCGCCACTCATAAGGAAGACAATCAATAAATAAATCATGCTCTGACTTCATCACATAATGGTTCACCATACATGCATGCTACGGGAATCACAAACTTTAACACAAGTATTCTTTAAATTCACAACTACTCAACTAGCATGAATTTAATATTATCACCTCCATATCTCAAAACAATTATCATGCTTCAATCTTTTCTTAGTATTCACCACACTCAAAACAAAGTTTCACAAATCTTGAATACCAAGCATATTATTATTAAGCAAATTACCTTGCTATTAAGAGACTCTCAAAATAATTTAAGTGAAGCATGAGAGATCAATAGTTTCTTTAAAACAAATCCACCACCGTGCTCTAAAAGATCTAAGTGAAGCACATAGAGCAAAATTATAACGCTCAAAAGATATAAGTGAAGCACATAGAGCAAAACTACATAGCTCAAAAGATATAAGTGAAGCACATAGAGTATTCTATCAAATTCTAATTCATGTATGGCTCTCTCAAAAGGTGTGTACAGCAAGGATGATTGTGGCACACTAAAACACAAAGACACAAACAATGCAAGACGCTCCAAGCAAAACACATATCATGTTGGTGAATAAAAATATAGCTCCAAGTAAATTACCGATGGAAGTGGACGAAAGAGGGGATGCCTTCCGGGGCATCCCCAAGCTTTGACTTTTTGGTGTCCTTGGATTATCTTGCGGGCGCCATGGGCATCCCCAAGCTTAGGCTCTTGCCACTCCTTGTTCCATAATCCATCAAAAGAATTCACCCAAAACTTGAAAACTTCACAACACAAAACTTAAAGTAGAAAACTCGTGAGCTCCGTTAGCGAAAGAAAACAAAAGACCACTTCAAGGTACTGTAATGAACTCATTCTTTATTTATATTGGTGTTAAACCTACTGTATTCCAACTTCTCTATGGATTATAAACTATTTTACTAACCATAGATTCATCAAAATAAGCAAACAACACATGAAAAACAGAATCTTTCAAAAACAGAACAGTCTGTAGTAATCTGTAGCTAGCGCAAGATCTGGAACCCCAAAAATTCTAAAATAAATTTCTGGACGTGAGGAATTTATCTATTAATCATCTTCAAAAAGAATTAACTAAATAGCACTCTTCAAATAAAATTACAGCAGTTCTCGTGAGCGGTAAAGTTTCTGTTTTTTACAGCAAGTTCAACAAGACTTTCCCCAAGTCTTCCCAACGGTTCTACTTGGCACAAACACTAATTAAACACAAAAAACTCAACCAAAACAGAGGCTAAATAATTTATTTATTACTAAACAGGAGCAAAAAGCAAGGAATAAAAATAAAATTGGGTTGCCTCCCAACAAGCGCTATCGTTTAACGCCCCTAGCTAGGCATAAAAGCGAGGATAGATCTAGGTATTGCCATCTTTAGTAGGCAATCCATAAGTGGCTCTCATGATAGTTTCATATGGAAATTTTATTTTATTTCTTGGAAAGTGTTTCATGCCCTTTATTAATGGAAATTGAAATCTAATATTCCCTTCCTTCATATCAATAATCGCACCAACCGTTCTAAGGAAAGGTCTACCAAGAATAATAGGGCAAGAAGGATTGCAATCTATATCAAGAACAATGACATCTACGGGAACATAATTTCTATTTGAAACAATAAGAACATCATTAATCCTTCCCATAGGTTTATTAATAGTAGAATCCGCAAGATGCAAGTTTAGAGAGCAATCATCAAAATTATGGAAATCTAGCAAATCACACAAAGACTTGGGAATAGTAGAGACACTAGCACCAATCACACAAAGCATAAAACTCATGATCTTTAATTTTAATTTTAATAGTTGGTTCTCACTGATCATAGAGTTTTCTAGGGATAGAAACTTTCAACTCAAGTTTTTCTTCATAAGATTGCATCAAGCCATCAACAATATGTTCGGTGAAGGCTTTCTTTTGACTATAAGCATGTGGAGAATTTTGCACGGATTGCAACAAGGAAATACAATCAATTAAAGAGCAACTTTCATAATTAAATTCCTTGAAATCCAATATAGTGGGTTTAGCAACATCTAGATTTTTATTTCTTTCAATCCCACTTTCATCAATTTCATCATAAAGATCTAAATACTCCGAATTTTTAGAACGCCTTCTAGGTAAAGGAAGATCATATTCAGTTTCATCAAGATTCATATTGCAAAACAAAGATTTAATAGGAGACACATCAATAACTTTTAGATCTTCTTCTTGATTTTCATAGGAATTGGAAGAACACGCTTTAATAAAGGCATCTTTGGAAGCACGCATCCTAGCGGTTCTTTCCTTGCACTCATCAATGGAAATTCTCATGGCTTTGAGGGACTCATTGATATCATGCTTAGGAGGAATAGATCTAAGCTTTAAAGAATCAACCTCAAGAGAAATTCTATCAACATTCCTAGCCAAATCATCAACTTTAAGCAATTTCTCTTCAAGCAAAGCATTAAAATTCTTTTGTGAATTCATAAACTCTTTAACACTATTCTCAAATTCAGAGGGCATCTTATTATAATTTCCATAAGAGTTTTTGTAGGAATTCCCATAATTATTAGAAGGATTACTAGGATATGGCCTAGCATTAAAATTCCCTCTATAAGCGTTGTTACCAAAATTATTCCTACCAACAAAATTCACATCCATAGATTCATTATTATTCTCAATCAAAGTAGACAAAGGCATATCATTAGGATCAGAAGAAACACTCTTAGTAGCAAATAATTTCATAAGTTCATCCATGTTTCCACTTAAAACATTGATTTCTTCTATCGCATGCACTTTTTTATTAGAAGATCTTTCAGTATGCCATTGAGAATAATTAACCATAATATTATCTAGGATTTTAGTAGCATCTCCTAAAGTGATTTCCATAAAAGTGCCTCCCACGGCCGAATCTAAAAGATTTCTAGAAGCAAAATTCAATCCGGCATAAAATTTTTGTATAATCATCCACAAATTCAAACCATGAGTAGGGCAATTACGTATCATTAATTTCATTCTCTCCCAAGCTCGTGCAACATGTTCATGATCAAGTTGCTTAAAGTTCATAATATTGTTTCTAAGAGAGATGATCTTAGCGGGAGGGAAATACTTAGAGATAAAAGCATCTTTGCACTTGTTCCAAGAATCAATACTATTTTTAGGCAAAGACGAAAACCAAGCTTTAGCACAATCCCTAAGCGAAAAAGGAAATAGCTTCAATTTAACGACATCATTATCGACATCTTTTTTCTTTTGCATATCACATAAATTAACGAAGCTATTCAGATGAGTAGCGGCATCTTCACTAGGAAGGCCGGTGAATTGATCTTTCATAACAAGATTCAACAAAGCAGTATTGATTTCACAAGATTCAGTATTGGCAAGAGGAGCAATCGGAGTGCTAAGGAAATCATTATTATTGGTATTGGTGAAGTCACACAATTGGTAGTATCTTGAGCCATTGCGACAAACAAGCAATCCAACACACGAGCAAACAAAAGGCAAGCGGGCAAAAAGAGGCAAATAGAGAGGGGGGATAGAGAAAGAGAGGGAGAATAAAACGGCAAGGGTGAAGTGGGGGAGAGGAAAACGAGAGGCAAATGGCAAATAATGTAATGCGAGAGATAGGGATTGTGATGGGTACTTGGTATGTTGACTTTTTGCATAGACTCCCGGCAACGGCGCCGGAAATCCTTCTTGCTACCTCTTGAGCTTGCGTTGGATTTTCCCGAAGAGGAAGGGATGATGCAGCAGAGTAGCATAAGTATTTCCCTCATTTTTTGAGAACTAAGGTATCAATCCAGTAGGAGGCCACGCTCAAGTCCCTCGTACCTGCACAAAACGATAGCTACTCGCAACCAACGCGATTAGGGGTTGTCAATCCCTTCACGGTCACTTACGAGAGTGAGATCTGATAGATATAATATTTTTGGTATTTTTGGTATAGAGATGCAAAGTAAAAAGTAAAGGCAAAGTAAAAAAGCAAAGCAAGATTAAAGTGATGGAGATTGATATGATGAGAATAGACCCGGGGGCCATAGGTTTCACTAGTGGCTTCTCTCAAGAGCATAAGTATTCTACGGTGGGTGAACAAATTACTATTGAGCAATTGACAGAATTGAGCATAGTTATGAGAATATCTAGGTATGATCATGTATATAGGCATCACGTCCGTGACAAGTAGACCGAAACGATTATGCATCTACTACTATTACTCCACTCATCGACCGCTATCCAGCATGCATCTAGAGTATTAAGTTAAAAACAGAGTAACGCCTTAAGCAAGATGACATGATGTAGAGAGATAAATTCATGCAATATGAAATAAACCCCATCTTGTTATCCTCGATGGCAACGATGCAATATGTGCCTTACGGCCCCTTCTATCACTAGGAAAGGACACCGCAAGATCGAACCCAAAGCTAAGCACTTCTCCCATGGCAAGAACTACCAATCTAGTTGGCCAAACCAAACGGATAATTCGAAGAGACTTGCAAAGATAACCAATCATACATAAAAGAATTCAGAGAAGATTCAAATATTATTCATAGATAGACTTGATCATAAACCCACAATTCATCGATCTCAACAAACACACCGCAAAAAGAAGATTACATTGAATAGATCTCCACAAGAGAGGGGGAGAACTTTGTATTGAGATCCAAAAAGAGAGAAGAAGCCATCTAGCTACTAACTATGGACCCGAAGGTCTGAGGTAAACTACACACACTTCATCGGAGAGGCTATGATGATGTAGAAGCCCTCCGTGATGACGGCCCTCTCCGGCGGAGCTCCGGAATAGACCCCAAGATGGGATCTCGTGGATACAGAAAGTTGTGGCGGTGGAATTAGGTTTCTGGCTCCTGTTCTGTTCATTTGGGGGTACGTAGGTATATATAGGAGGAAGAAGTACGTCGGTGGAGCTTCGAGGGGCCCACGAGGCAGGGGGCACGCCCTAGGGGGGCGCGTCCCCACCCTCGTGACCGCCTCTCTGATGCCTTGGCGTAGGGTCCAAGTCTCCTGGATCACGTTTGGTGCGAAAATCACGTTCCCGAAGGTTTTATTCCGTTTGGACTCCGTTTGATATTCCGTTTCTTCGAAACACTGAAATAGGCAAAAAAAACAACAATTCTGGGTTGGGCCTCCCGTTAATAGGTTAGTCCCAAAAATAATATGAAAGTGGGAAATAAAGCCCAATATAGTCCAAAACAGTAGATAATATAGCATGGAGCAATCAAAAATTATAGATACGTTGGAGACGTATCACCCTCCATCGTCTACTGGTCATCCATCCCTCCACGCCACGGGGTCCTGTTCAACCACCCCTCCACGGGCACCCTTCCACCATCTACTATTCATCCAGCCCTCCACCACACCACGGGGTCCTGTTCATCTAGAGGCAACGCCACTGCTCACTGTTCATCCAACCCCCCTCCCCCCGCAACGCTCACTGTTCATCCAATCGATCGGCTTCAGTTAGCAGCAGTAGCGAAGGAATTGCTCGATCGGGTTCAGTTAACAGCCATCGATCGATCGCTCGGGTTCAGTAACGCGTAGCCTGCAGTGCAATCGCTCGGGTTCAGTTAGAGCCCAATGCCTGGCTCGGGTTCAGTTAGAGCTAACGCCTCGCACACACGCACGTACGTGTACGAGAGAAACGCGCATCGCTCGGCCCCCGACCTCCCACCATAACCGGGAACTCCCGAAATTTTCCTCGCCCTCACTTCTACCACGGTTTTTTCCGTCATGGACAGCCCAAAGAATGTCATGCAGCTGCGTCTCCGGCCCGCCCAGGACGAAAAGCCCATTTTCTGTCATGATTTTTTGTCATAGAAGTAGGAGCCCACCACATCTATCATGATACCCGGTTTTGTCACAATTATCATCATAGAAGTGTCATATGTATGACAGAAAAAAATCATTCGGCCCAAAATGCCACGGATGTGTCTTTTTTTTGTAGTGCAACAAAGGAGACATGATCACATGGGTATGGGCACTCCCCTTGGCAACTGCCAAGCTTGGGGGGGTACCCCGGTATCGTATCACCATCACTTTTATCTTTACCGTTTTTTCTTAGTTCGATCCTTTTTGGTAATATCTTGATCTAGTAGAATGAAGTTTTAGTATGATCTAGTTGTGAGTTTTGCTTTATGATCCTTCTATGTAATCGAGTCCATGAGCTATATATAATAAAGATTAGTGTTGAGTCAAGGGCTTGATTGTTTTGCCATGATCTTGAGTGAATAAAAGAAAAGAGAAAGAATAAAAAGAAACAAAGAGATCATATGGACCTTATGGAGAGTAATGAGCTCACATAGAAAAAGTATGATGAATAAAAGTTGTTGAGAGTTGACAAACATAGTTTGGTCATCGTTGCAATTAATAGGAAGTAATAAAGAAAGAGAGGTTTTCACACATAAATATACTATCTTAGACATCTTTTATGATTGTGAGCACTCATTAAAATATGACATGCTAAAGAGTTGTCGTTGGACAAGGAAGACAACGTAATGGGTTATGTTTTCTTACATGTGAGATAAATTATATTGTCATGGATCATCCAACATGGTTGAGCTTGCCTTTCCCACTCGTGCTAGCCAAATTCATCGCACCAAGTAGAGATACTACTTGTGCTTCCAAACACCCTTAAACAAGTTTTGCCATGAGAGTCCACCATACCTACCTATGGATTGAGTAAGATCCTCCAACTAAGTTGTCATCGGTGCAAGCAATAAAAATTGCTCTCTAAATATGTATGACTTATTAGTGCGGGAAAAAATAAGCTTTATACGATCGTGTGATATGGAAGAAATAAAAGCGACGGACTGCATAATAAAGGTCCATATCGCAAGTGGCAATTGATACATCTCCAACGTATCTATAATTTTTTATTGCTCCATGCTATATTATCTACTGTTTTGGACTATATTGGGCTTTATTTTCCACTTTTATATTATTTTTGGGACTAACCTATTAACCGGAGGCCTAGCCTAGAATTGTTGTTTTTGCCTATTTCAGTGTTTCGGATAAACGGAATATCAAACGGAGTCCAAACGGAATAAAATCTTCGGAAACGTGATTTTCTCACCGAACGTGATCCAGGAGACGTGGACCCTATTGCAAGGGATCAAAGAGGTGGTCACGAGGGTGGGGGGCGCGCCCCCCTCCCTACGGTGCGCCCCCTGCCTCGTGGGCCCCTCGGTACTCCATCGACGTACTCCTTCCTCCTATATATACACAAGTACCCCCAAACGATCAGAACAGGAGCCAAAAACCTAATTCCACCGCCGCAACTTTCTGTATCCACGAGATCCCACCTTGGGGCTTGTTCCGGAGCTCCGTCGGAAGAGGGCCGTCATCACGGAGGGCTTCTACATCATCCTAGCCCCTCCAATGAAGTGTGAGTAGTTTACCTCAGACCTTCGGGTCCATAGTTAGTAGCTAGATGTCTTCTTCTCTCTCTTTGAATCTTAATACAAAGTTCTCCCCCTCTCTTGTGGAGATCTATTCGATGTAATCTTCTTTTTGCGGTGTGTTTGTTGAGGCCGATGAATTGTGGGTTTATGATCAAGTCTATCTATGAATAATATTTGAATCTTCTCTGAATTCTTTTATGCATGATTGGTTATCTTTGCAAGTCTCTCTGAATTATCCGTTTGGTTTGGCCAACTAGATTGGTAGTTCTTGCCATGGGAGAAGTGCTTAGCTTTGGGTTCGATCTTGTGGTGTCCTTACCCAGTGACAGAAGGGGCAGCAAGGCACGTATTGTATCGTTGCCATCGAGGATAACAAGATGGGGTTTATTTCATATTGCATGAATTTATCTCTCTACGTCATGTCATCTTGCTTAAGGCATTACTCTGTTTTTAACTTAATACTCTAGATGCATGTTGGATAGCGGTCGATGAGTGGAGTAATAGTAGTAGATGCAGGATCGTTTCGGTCTAATTGTCACAGACGTGATGCCTATATACATGATCATGCCTAGATATTCTCATAATTATGCTCAATTCTATCAATTGCTCAACAGTAATTTGTTCACCCACCGCAGAATACTTATGCTCTTGAGAGAAGCCACTAGTGAAACCTATGGCCCCCGAGTCTATTCTCATCATATCAATCTCCATCACTTTTATATTGTTTTTCTATTTACTTTGCTTTTACTTTTTACTTTGCATCTTTATATCAAAAATACCAAAAATATTCAATCTATCAGATCTCACTCTCATAAGTGACTGTGAAGGGCTTGACAACCCCTAATTGCGTTGGTTGCGAGTAGCTATCGCTTTGTGCAGGTACGAGGGACTTGAGCGTGGGCTCCTACTGGATTGATACCTTGGTTCTCAAAAACCGAGGGAAATACTTATGCTACTCTACTGCATCATCCCTTCCTCTTCGGGGAAAACCAACGCAAGCTCAAGACGTAGCAAGATGGATTTCTGGCGCCATTGCTGGGGAGTCTACACAAAAAGTCAATATACCAAGTACCCATCACAATCCCTATCTCTCGCATTACATTATTTGCCATTTGCCTATCGTTTTCCTCTCCCCCCAATTCACCCTTGCCGTTTTATTCGCCCTCTCTCTCTATCCTCCCTCTCTATTTGCCCTTTTGTTTGCTTGTGGGTTAGTTTGTTTGCCTGCTTATCGTTATGTCTGAAACTGGGGAAGTTATCCCCAATTTGGGTGACAACAATATCATGGAAAATTCTGATACTCCTGCTAAAGAACCTACCATCTTTCATACAAAAAATTTCCGTGTTGGTAGTGGTAATATTATTGGAAAAGGAGTTATTCAAGATTTCTTTACTTGTGCCAGTGCTTTACCTTCTATGGGTAGTTCTATCCTTCACAGAACTAGTAGTCTTGCGGACGCTATTGCTATGCTTGTAGTTGAACTTGAAAGACAATTCATGCACATGCATCCTTCTATACAAAGGATTTTTCTGGAATTTTCTAATATTGAGCATTCTTCTGTTAAGCGTGCCGCTACTATCTTTTTGGCTCATGAGTTTAGATTCATAATAAGAGAAGCCAAAGAAACCTTTGCGCATTATAGGGTGGACGCTTGCCGTCCTCCCATAGAGGCTATCCTCTTTGATCAAGAAGAAATAATGCGTTTTCAATCTCTAGATTATGTTGCTTTCAATGAAAATCTTAGAAGAATGGTTCCTACCAATGTTTTAGTTGATAGAATTTCTGATCTTAATGATGATTTGGCTATTCGAAATAATGAAATAGGATATTCTCTTGAATATAGGCTCACAAAGTTCTGTCAAAAGAATGCTTATAATGATGAATTGGTGGTGCATTACGAAGGACCAAAGGAGGAACCTATACCTCCCAAGGTTGATCTTGGGGACTTTTGTCCCGTTAAATTTAATACTTTTGATTACTTTTGCTTGACTCAAAGAAAACTTGCTGCCGAACGTAGAGAATATGAACTGAGTTTCACCAATCTATCTTATTATCATGGCAATACTTAGATCTATCCTTGCTCGTTATGCCTAGCTAGGGGCGTTAAACGATAACGCTTGTTGGGAGGCAACCCAATTTTATTTTTATTCCTTGATTTTTGCTCCTGTTTAGTAATAAATAAATTATTTAGCCTCTGTTTTGGTTGTGTTTTTTGTGTTTAATTAGTGTTTGTGCCAAGTAGAACCGTCGGGAAGACTTGGGGAAAGTCTTGTTGAACTTGCTTTAAAAAACAGAAACTTTAGCGCTCACAAGAACTGCTGTCATTTTTATTTGATGAGTGATATTTAGTTAATTCTTTTTGCATATGATTAATAGATAAATTCCTCACGTCCAGCAATTTATTTCAGAATTTTTGGGGTTCCAGATCTTGCGCTAGCTACAGATTACTACAGACTGTTCTGTTTTTGACAGATTCTGTTTTTCGTGTGTTGTTTGCCTATTTTGATGAATCTATGGCTAGTAAAATAGTTTATAATACATAGAGAAGTTGGAATACAGTAGGTTTAACACCAATATAAATAAAGAATGAGTTCATTACAGTACCTTGAAGTGGTCTTTTGTTTTCTTTCGCTAACGGAGCTCACGAGTTTTCTATCTTGAGTTTTGTGTTGTGAAGTTTTCAAATTTTGGGTGAATTCTTTTGATGGATCATGGAACAAGGAGTGGAAAGAGCCTAATCTTGGGGATGCCCATGTAAACCCCAATATAATCCAAGGACACCAAAAAGTCAAAGCTTGGGGATGCCCCGGAAGGCATCCCCTCTTTTCGTCCACTTCCATCGGTAATTTACTTGGAGCTATATTTTTATTCACCAACATGATATGTGTTTTGCTTGGAGCGTCTTGTATTATTTGTGTCTTTGTTTGTTAGTATGACACAATCATCCTTGCTTTACACACCTTTTGAGAGAGCCATACATGAATTAAAATTTGATAGAATACTCTATCTGCTTCACTTATATCCTTTGAGATAGATAGTTTTGCTCTATGTGCTTCACTTATATCCTTTGAGCTAGATAGGTTTGCTCTGTGTGCTTCACTTATATCTTTTGAGCTAGATAATTTTTCTCTATGTGCTTCACTTAGATCTTTTAGAGCACGGTGGTGGATTCGTTTTAAAGAAACTATTGATCTCTCATGCTTCACTTAAATTAATTTGAGAGTCTCTTAATAGCATGGTAATTTGCCTAATAATAATATGCTTGGTATTCAATATTTGTGAAACTTTCTTTTGAGTGTGTTGAATACTAAGAAAAGATTGAAGCACGATAATTGTTTTGAGATATGGAGGTGATAATATTAAAGTCATGCTAGTTGAGTAGTTGTGAATTTAAAGAATACTTGTGTTGAAGTTTGTGATTCCCGTAGCATGCACGTATGGTGAACCATTATGTGATGAAGTCGGAGCATGATTTATTTATTTATTGTCTTCCTTAAGTGGCGGTCGGGGACGAGCGATGGTCTTTTCCTACCAATCTATCCCCCTAGGAGCATGCGCATAATACTTTGCATTGATAACTTCTAAATTTTTGCAATAAGTATATGAGTTCTTTATGACTAATGTTGAGTCCATGGATTATACGCACTCTCACCCTTCCACCCTTGCTAGCCTCTCTAATACCGCACACCTTTCGCCGGTATCATACACCTACCATATACCTTCCTCAAAACAGCCACCATACCTACCTATTATGGCATTTCCATAGCCATTCCGAGATATATTGCCATGCAACTTTCCACCATCTAGTTCATCATGACACATCCATCATTGTCATATTGCTTAGCATGATCATGTAGTTGACATAGTATTAGTATCGAGTTGTAATCATTGAGTTGTAAATAAATAGAAGTGTGATGATCATCATTCAATAGAGCATTGTCCCAAAAAAGAGAAAGGCCAAAGAAAAAAAAGAAGGCCCAAAAAAATATAAATAAATAAATAAGGGGCAATGCTACTATCCTTTTTTTCCACACTTGTGCTTCAAAGTAGCACCATGATATAGCAAGTCTCATATATTGTGCTTCAAAGTAGCACCATGTTCTTCATATAGAGAGTCTCATATATAGTCACTTTCATATACTAGTGGGAATTTTACGTTATAGAACTTGGCTTGTATATTCCAATGATGGGCTTCCTCAAATTGCCCTAGGTCTTCGTGAGAAAGCAAGTTGGATGCACACCCACTAGTTTCTTTTGTTGAGCTTTCATACATTTATAGCTCTAGTGCATCCGTTGCATGGCAATCCCTACTCACTCACATTGATATCTATTGATGGGCATCTCCATAGCCCATTGATACGCCTAGTTGATGTGAGACTATCTTCTCCTTTTTTGTCTTCTCCACAACCACCATTCTATTCCACCAATAGTGCTATATCCATGGCTCATGCTCATGTATTGCGTGAAGATTGAAAAAGTTTTGAAAAAGTTAGAGTATGAAACAATTGCTTGGCTTGTCATCGGGGTTGTGCATGATTTAAATACTTTGTGTGGGGAAGATGGAGCATAGCCAGACTATATGATTTTGTAGGGATAACTTTCTTTGGCCATGTTATTTTGAGAAGACATAATTGCTTTGTTAGTATGCTTGAAGTATTATTATTTTCTATGTCAATATAAACTTTTGTCTTGAATCTTTCTAATCTGAACATTCATACCACAATTAAGAAGATTTGCATTGAAACTATGCCAAGTATCACTCCGCATCAAAAATTCTCTCTTTATCATTTACCTACTCGAGGACGAGCAGGAATTAAGCTTGGGGATGCCTGATACGTCTCCAACGTATCTATATTTTTTGATTGCTCCATGCTATATTATCTACTGTTTTGGACTATATTGGGCTTTTTTTCCACTTTTATATTATTTTTGGGACTAACCTATTAACCAGAGGCCCAGCCCAGAATTGCTATTTTTTTGCCTATTTCAGTGTTTCGGATAAACGGAATATCAAACGGAGTCCAAATGGAATAAAATCTTCGGAAACGTGATTTTCTCACCGAACGTGATCCAGGAGACTTGGACCCTACTGCAAGGGATCAAAGAGGTGGTCACGAGGGTGGGGGTGCCCCCCCTAGGGCGCGCCCCCTGCCTCGTGGGCCCCTCGGTGCTCCACCGACATACTCCTTCCTCCTATATATACACACGTACCCCCAAACGATCAGAACAGGAGCCAAAAACCTAATTCCACTGCCGCAACTTTCTGTATCCACGAGATCCCATCTTGGGCCTGTTCCGGAGCTCCGCCGGAAGAGGGCCGTCATCACGGAGGGCTTCTACATCATCCTAGCCCCTCCGATGAAGTGTGAGTAGTTTACCTCAGACCTTCGGGTCCATAGTTAGTAGCTAGATGGCTTCTTCTCTCTCTTTGAATCTCAATACAAAGTTCTCCCCCTCTCTTGTGGAGATCTATTCGATGTAATCTTCTTTTTGCGGTGTGTTTGTTGAGACCGATGAATTGTGGGTTTATGATCAAGTCTATCAATGAATAATATTTGAATCTTCTCTGAATTCTTTTATGCATGATTGGTTATCTTTGCAAGTCTCTTTGAATTATCCGTTTGGTTTGGCCAACTAGATTGGTAGTTCTTGCCATGGGAGAAGTGCTTAGCTTTGGGTTCGATCTTGCGGTGTCCTTACCCAGTGATAGAAGGGGAAGCAAGGCACGTATTGTATCGTTGCCATCGAGGATAACAAGATGGGGTTTATTTAATATTGCATGAATTTATCTCTCTACATCATGTCATCTTGCTTAAGGCGTTACTCTATTTTTAACTTAATACTCTAGATGCATGCTGGATAGCGGTTGATGAGTGGAGTAATAGTAGTAGATGCAGAATCGTTTCGGTCTACTTGTCACGGACGTGATGCCTATATACATGATCATGCCTAGATATTCTCATAATTATGCTCAGTTCTATCAATTGCTCAACAGTAATTTGTTCACCCACCATAGAATACTTATGCTCTTGAGAGAAGCCACTAGTGAAACCTATGGCCCCCGGGTCTATTCTCATCATATCAATCTCCATCACTTTTATATTGTTTTGCTATTTACTTTGCCTTTACTTTTTACTTTGCATCTTTATATCAAAAATACCAAAAATATTCTATCTACCAGATCTCACTCTCGTAAGTGACCGTGAAGGGCTTGACAACCCCTAATCACGTTGGTTGCGAGTAGCGATCACTTTGTGCAGGTACGAGGAACTTGAGCATGGGCTCCTACTGGATTGATACCTTGGTTCTCAAAAACTGGGGAAATACTTACGCTACTCTGCTGCATCATCCCTTCCTCTTCGAGGAAAACCAACGCAAGCTCAAGACGTAGCAGCAATATAAAGTGACGTTCTTTCACATTAAGATTTTGTGCATCCAACCATAAAAGCACATGACAACCTCTGCTTCCCTCTGCGAAGGGCCTATCTTTTACTTTTATCTCTTGCCTTACATAAGAGTCATGGTGATCTTCACCCTTCACCCTTCCTTTTTACATTTTATCTTTTGGCAAGCACAACATGTTGGAAAGATCCTGGTATATATGGCTAATTGGATCTGAGTTTTCATGAACTATTATTGTTGGCATTACCCTTGAGGTAAAACGTTGGGAGGCAAAACTATAAGCCCCTATCTTTCTCTGTGTCTGATTAAAACTCCATACCCATAAGTATTGCGTGAGTGTTAGCAATTGTGAAAGACTATATGATAGTTGAGTATGTGGACTTGCTGAAAAGCTCTTATATTGACTCTTTCCTATGTTATGATAAATTGCAATTGCTCCAATGACTGAGATTATAGTTTGTTAGTTTTCAATGAAGTTTATGATTCATACTTGAAATTGTGATTGAATTGTTACTTTAGCATAAGAGATCATAGGACAAGAATTATATGAGTTGTTGTTCTAAGAATGATCATGATGCCCTCATGTCCGTATTTTATTTTTATCGACACCTCTATCTCTAAACATGTGGACATATTTTTCGATTTCGGCTTTCGCTTGAGGACAAGCGAGGTCTAAGCTTGGGGGAGTTGATACGTCCATTTTGCATCATGCTTTTATATCGATATTTATTGCATTATGGACTGTTATTACATATAGTTATAGCTCTAGTGCATCTGTTGCATGGCAATCCCTACTCACTCACATTGATATCTATTGATGGGCATCTCCATAGCCCATTGATACGCCTAGTTGATGTGAGACTATCTTCTCCCTTTTTGTCTTCTCCACAAAAACCATTCTATTCCACCTAAAGTGCTATGTCCATGGCTCACGCTCATGTATTGCGTGAAGATTGAAAAAGTTTGAGAATGTCAAAAGTATGAAACAATTGCTTGGCTTGTCATCGGGGTTGTGCATGATTTAAATACTTTGTGTGGTGAAGATAGAGCATAGCCAGACTATATGATTTTGTAGGGATAACTTTCTTTGGCCATGTTATTTTGAGTAGACATAATTGTTTAGTTAGTATGCTTGAAGTATTATTAATTCTATGTCAATATTAAACTTTTGTCTTGAATCTTCCGGATCTGAATATTCATACCACAATTAAGAAGAATTACATTGAAATTATGCCTAGTAGCATTCCACATCAAAAAAATTGTTAATTACTCCTTGTAGTTGATGCTAGTTGGTTTATTTGGTGGAAGATCATATGTTCAGATCCTATATGCATATTAATACCCCTCTGATTATGAACATGAATATGCTTTGTGAGTAGTTACGTTTGTTCCTGAGGACATGGGAGAAGTCTTGCTATTAGTAGTCATGTGAATTTGGTATTCGTTCGATATTTTGATGAGATGTATGTTGTCTCTCCACTAGTGGTGTTATGTGAACGTCGACTACATGACACTTCACCATTATTTGGGCCTAGAGGAAGGCATTGGGAAGTAATAAGTAGATGATGGGTTGCTAGAGTGACAGAATCTTAAACCCTAGTTTATGCGTTGCTTCGTAAGGGGCTGATTTGGATCCACATGTTTCATGCTATGGTTAGGTTTACCTTAATACTTTTGTTGTAGTTGCGGATGCTTGCAATAGAGGTTAATCATAAGTGGGATGCTTGTCCAAGTAAGGACAGTACCCAAGCACCGGTCCACCCACATATCAGATTATCAAAGTACCGAACGCGAATCATATGAACGTGCTGAAACCTAGCTTGACGATATTCCCATGTGTCCTCGGGAGCGCTTTACATCATATAAGAGTTTTTCCAGGCTTGTCCTTTTCTACAAAAAGGATTGGGCCACCTTGCTGCACTTTATTTACGTTTGTTACTTGTTGCTCGTTACCAATTATCTTATCACAAAACTATCTGTTACCTATAATTTCAGTGCTTGCAGAGAATACCTTGCTGAAAACCGCTTATCATTTCCTTCTGCTCCTCGTAGGGTTCGACACTCTTACTTATCGAAAGGACTACGATAAATCCCCTATACTTGTAGATCTCCAACGTATCTATAATTTTTGATTACTCCATGCTATATTATCTTCTGTTTTGGACATTATTGGGCTTTATTATACACTTTTATATTTTTTGGGACTAACCTATTAACCAGAGGCCCAGCCCAGAATTGTTGTTTTTTGCCTATTTTAGGGTTTCGAAGAAAAGGAATATCAAACGGAGTCCAAACGGAATGAAACCTTCGGGAGCGTGATTTTTGGAACGAACAAGATCCAGGAGACTTGGACCCTACGTCAAGCAACCAACAGGGAGGCCACGAGGTAGGGGTGCGCCTACCCCCCCCCCCCAAGCGCACCCTCCACCCTCGTGGGCCCCCTGTTGCTCCAACGACGTACTTCTTCCTCCTATATATACCTACGTACCCCCAAACGATCAGATATGGAGCAAAAACCCTAATTCCACCGCCATAACTTTCTGTATCCACGAGATCCCATCTTGGGGCCTGTTCCGGAGCTCCGCCGGAGGGGGCATTGATAGCAGAGGGCTTCTACATCAACACCATAGCCTCTCCAATGAAGTGCTTGAAGATCGAGGATGTCTCGATATGAGGAGAAGGAGGAGAGACAAGAGTTCAAGCTTGGGATTCCCAAGGCACCCCAAGTAAATATTCAAGGATACTCAAGTGTCTAAGTGTCAGTGTCAAAACCGGCGGATCTCGGGTAGGAGGTCCCGAACTGTGCGTCTAGGCCGGATGGTAACAGGAGGCAAGGGACACGAAGTTTTACCCAGGTTCGGGCCCTCTTGATGGAGGTAAAACCCTACGTCCTGCTTGATTAATATTGATGATATGGGTAGTACAAGAGTAGATCTACCACGAGATCGGAGAGGCTAAACCCTAAAAGCTAGCCTATGGTATGATTGTTGTTCTGTATGTTATCCTACGAACTAAAGCCCTCTGGTTTATATAGACACCGGAGAGGGTTGGGGTTACACAAAGTCGGTTACAATGGTAGGAGATCTACATATCCGTATCGCCAAGCTTGCCTTCCACGCCAAGGAAAGTTGCTTCCGAACACGGGACGAAGTCTGCAATCTTGTATCTTCATAGTCCAGGAGTCCGGCTGAAGGTATAGTCTGGCCATCCGGACACCCCCTAATCCAGGACTCCCTCAGTAGCCCCTGAACTAGGCTTCAATGACGACGAGTCCGGCGCGCAGATTGTCTTCGGCATTGCAAGGCGGGTTCCTCCTCCAAGTACTTCATAGAAGATTTTGAACACAAAGATAGTGTCCGGCTCTGCAAAATAAGTTTCCACATATTGCCATAGAGAGAATAATATTTACACAAATCTAATCTGTTGACGTATTCCGTAGTGTGACATCGCACCATGGCCAAGCCTTTATTCGAATAGTTTTATTGTCCCACCTCAGCGTGTCATGCGAGGCGGTTTCCTTGGCACGTCTCGTCGAAGCAGAGATCGTGTCCCCTTATTCCGGGATTCTCATCAACACGGCCGTGGGTAACCCAACCGCCTATAGGACTCCTAGACTATAGGCAAGTCCAAACGGCCACGGAGAGGATGCTTGATATTCACCCTCTTTATAAAGGGACAAGGCTTTTATTTTTTTCCTCCCGTGCTCAATCGAATCCTTCCCCCACCTCAAGCTCAAACACCCAAAGTTCAGGTCAGGTGCTCCGAACCTTCAATCATGTCCGGATCTAGCCTTCAAGGCCGATGGGTGCCTTCCTCCGTCACGGAAGAAGACATCAAAAAGTTGAGGGAGGCCAGATATCTGACCGCCGAGGTTTTGCATCGGCTGCCTGCCCGAGGGCAGGCCGTCCCCTCCCCCGAACCCAATGAGAACGTCCTGTTCGTCTCCCACTTCCTCCGAGGTCTAGGCCTTGCTCTAGATCCTTTCGTCAGGGGTTTGATGTTTTATTACAGGCTAGATTTCCATGATCTAGCTCCGGACTCCTTTCTTCATATCACGACATTTATTGTCGCATGTGAGGCCTTCCTCCGGGTTACCCCTCACTTTGGCATGTGGCTCAAGACCTTTGAAGTAAAGCCGAAGATGATCGAGGGGCAACATGTAGCGTGTGGAGGTGCCTCAATATGCAAGATGACGGGAGCTCCATGGCCCAAGGGTTCCATTCCAGAGGTGTCTGAATTGTGGCAACAGGAGTGGTTCTACATCACGGCTCCTAGAAGTGCCAAGTGGGCGGCCGCCCCTGTTTTCTGCTCGGGCCCTCCACCACAACTGATGTCATGGATCAGCAGAGGTCTGAGCTGGGGTCCAGCCAAGGACATGCCTATACTGCAAAGCCGCATTCGATATATCTTCAATGGAGATTTTAGTTTGGTTGCGGTAATACAAGTTATGATGGTTCGTCAAGTCCAGCCTTGCAAACGCCGGCCCCCTCGCTTGTGGGAGTTCAATCCCGAGGGACCGCGTGTCATTCAAAATTTCCTCGGCCTGACGCACGAGGAGATGTACAAGTCATTCTTCGGACCTCAGGTAGAGTGTCCGGAAATCACCGAGGACGTGGGCCTGAGCAGTAACCGCGCCGCCGAACAGGTAAGGAATCTTCCGGCCGAACATACTATCTCTCATTTGTTACGAAATTATTTCTGGGAGTTTGCTTTTTTACCAGGACTGGCTAACAAAGGCGAAGTTGATTCGGTGTTCGGCCCCCCTCCCTGAGGGTTTGGACAATCCGGTATTGGAAAAGATGCTCCAGGTCGCACCTTGCCCGAAGCCCTTCAAGGAAGATACTGGGGAGGATAATACGGGCGGACGCGGGCCCCCAACGCTTCCCATTCTAACCGAGGGAGCGAGCGTCTCCATGAAGGAAGACGACCGGAGGAGGAAAAGGACTGCGCCCGGGGATTCGGAAGCCGAAGCTTCCAAAGGGGAGAAGAAGTCTCCCACAGAGGGTCCTACCATGGGGGGTGCTTTTGCCGCACAAAGTCCGCGGGGGGATCAATTCTCCAGCGAGTCGTAAGTGACCCGAAATACTTTAATAGTACAGGTATGCCATCTTTTTCTTCTGAGAAAATAACCACCGCATATATCTTTGCAGTTCGGGCCTTAGCCCCTCTCAAATGAGCTCGTCTTCGGGGGATCTTCTTCCAGAGATGATGGAGAGCGAAACGCCTCCTCCGAACTCCTCCGCTCCGGAAGCGGGCGACCCCGAAGTGTCGTCGCGGAGGGCCTCTCCGAGTCCGGTGAGGCCAGAAGATAATCCCATTGACCCCTGAAGCTCCCAGTGTTCGGCTCCCGAAGAGAGCGGACAAAAGAATCCGACACCGTCTGGTGTGCGATCGGATGTTCTGAGGGAGTTGGTGGGGCAAGCGGCCATCTCAGATGAACATCGTGTGCTGATGAATACGGTGATGGAGAGAATCTCGTCCACCGAAAGCGGATTGCATGAAGCTTTTATGAGTCTACTGACAGGCTTTGAGGTACGTAAAATAATGTATGATAGTCCTGCACATGCTAGGTGTGCCCTGTGTAGATAGTAGCCCCTGAGACTCTGGTTGTCGTCGAAAACGATGATGAACAGAGGAACATATTCCCAGGTAATAACCATACTGCCTCTATGTGCAGGTGATGGAAGCTTCGGTGGCTAGCCGGACTAGCGAGTCTGCCTATTTAAAATGGCAGTTGGATGCGGCAAACGCCGACATCGAGCTTGTTAACAAAAGGCTTGACGAGGCACAGGGTAAGTGTCATTATCTGGTAAACGCCACATAGTAAGAGCAGCATGATGCCAGTATCTTTAATATGTTGTGACTGCAGATGGAGCTGCCACTGTTGAAGCCTTGCGGGCAGAACTTGCCCGAGCCAAGGAACAAGCGAGGTTTGGTAATGCGGCTGCTTTGAAGGCGGCCGAAGAGTTGAAAGCCGAGAGGCCGCGCATGGCGAGAGCCGAGATAAGATGGCCAAGATGGCCATAGAATTAAAAGCCGCCGCCGACTGTTGCCGGGTTCTTGAAAAGGAAAACCTAGCGAAGGCATCGGACCTTGAGAAGGCTGCTACGATGAGAAAAGACATCCGCTCTGCTATGAGGGCGAAGAAGGAGGAGCTGCGGGAAGCCGGGGATATTGTAGCTGGGAAATCCTTTATGTTGCGGAGGAAATTCGGAGATCCACGGTATGCCTCTCTGGATCGGCTGTGGAGTTCGGAGGATGTGTATATGGATTTGGCGGCGAGCGCTGCCGATGCGGCCAAGTACTTCCAGAGTCAGACGGACCGTGAAGTGGACCAACTGTTTTGGACACAATTCCATTCTCCCGAGCGTCCGCTTTCATTGACTGACCAATTAGCCGAATGGGCCGAACTGAATAGGTTGTCCGGACTCTCCATGAGGTCTGTTGTGGATCAGCTATGGCCGGAAAGGCCAAAACCGAACAGCTATTTCAGCTTGGTGCAGCAGTTCCTTGAAGTGGTGCCGCGCATTAATGTGATGAAGAGGTCGGCGTGCATAGAGGGCTCACGGATGGCCTTTGCCCGTGTTAAAGCATACTGGGCGGAGATGGATGCTACCACTGTTGCAGCGCGGGATTCGGCCATAGGTCGAATGGCTGCTAAGCACTACTTTGAAGAAGTTCTTGAGGGTGCTCGTTTGATAGAGACCCAGTGCTCAAAAAATATTATGTTTGAGTGATATGTAATCTCATTGTAAGCGAAATGCTTTTATAAATTTTTATAAGGCTATTTTTATACTTTTGCCTGAAAGTAATATGATGCCTCCTGGGTGGTCGTTTATGTATACATGTGTATAACGTGAAAGATTGCAGCCGTCGGCTTCAACCCCCACGCATATAATGCGGAGGTGCTCACAAAAAACACGCGTTCACACTTAACCCAACGTCTTGGTCCTATTAAGGAGGTGATAGCGGAGCGAGCGAGGCAACCGGACTATAATGCTTTAGCACTTTCACTTAGCCATAGGAGTTTGACAGTGGGGCTACTAGATAGCCCCTGGTGGCTCCGCACTCTCCCGATCCCGGGGTGCGTACATGCCTGGCCGGAAAACGGCCCTTCGTTAAGGCGGAGGAATTCTAACATTCCAACAGGTCATCGAGTGGTTGACCAGTCTCACGCTATATCATGATAGTCAGTTTTCGGCTTTCTCTACTGAGGTGCTCGTCCGGATGAACCAGGGCACAATCATAGTAGTTCTCCTGGTGCTACCTTAGCCGGTAAAGCGGAACGTAAGGCACCAAAACACAGGAGCCGGGCAAACCCAACATTTGACCAAAGACAATGATTCGGAGCTGATGCATATAGGGCCAAACTCACGACGCCGAACACTCCCTAAGGTATTCGGTCTTTGTGGTATAAATTGGGCCTAAATAATGGCCTTTGTAAGAAGCCCCTTGTGTCCAGGTACGTGCATTGTTCTGGTGTGGCCACATGCCAAGACGTCAGCATCCTTCTCAATGGTGGATATGTATCAACAAGAGACAGTAAAAAAGGTTTACGCAGGGTCTTAATCTAAAAAGAATCCTTGGAGCGGGTCCCTGCAGCACGTCTGCGCCTGTGTCTCCGTTGTGCCGTATCCTGGACGGGTGTAGCACGATGATCGTCTGTAAAAGAGAGGAATTTAGGTGAAAAAGTTGTCGTGCAAAAAGATAGTTTTTAAAGAAACCATGCATAGTTCAAGATGAGAAGAAATTGCCACTTGTCTGCGCGCGTTGAGCCCCTTGTATTGACAAATAGGGGTGTGACCATTTATTCGGTATAAATAGCGGTGCCGGACTTGATTAGTTGTGTCTGAGGTCTTGACGACCTATTGGATGATTTCGCTGGTCCGGGCGCCTTTAGTGTGCGGCTGCCAAGGCAGCCGCACTCTCTTCGGCACGTAGAGATCGCTTGATATTTCCGTTCACTGAAATGATGCCACGTGGACCAGGCATCTTGAGTGTGAGGGAGGCGTAGTGTGGTATTGCATTAAAGCGAGCGAAAGTTTCGCGTCCGAGCAGTGCTTGATAGCCACTTTGGAACGGAGCGATGTGGAAGGTTAAATGCTCGCGACGGAAGTTATCGGGGGAGCCGAATATAACTTCTAGTAGGAGGGAGCCCGTACAACGAGCCCCTGGGCCTGGCGTTACTCCTTTAAAGGTAGTATTGCTATGGCGAATTTTTGTTGGGTCTAACCCCATCTTGTATCCTGATATATTAGGTTTAGATTGCTGCCACCGTCCATCAAGACTCGTGTGAAGTGATATCCGCCAATTACTGGATCTAATATCAGGGCAGCCCATCCTGCACGTCGGATACTTGCTGAGTAATCGCGATGGTCAAAAGTGATCGGTTGAGACGACCAGTGGCAGGACTTCGCGGTGACAGGCACTTGGGTATATTTTCCTGGGAGTGCCGCGTTGTTTTTTCCCTTGATCACGTGTAACACGTTTACTGTTTTGACTTCTGGTGGAAATTTCTTTTGTTCCCCAGTGTCTTGCTTGGGAGGCTCGTCCTCGTCTTCACTTGGTGTATCCTCCCCCTTGTGTACGGCATTGAGCTTGCCGACTGCTTGAAGACCCAACATTCTTTATGGGTATGATTAGCAGGTTTACCAGGGGTACTATGGATCTGACATACTTGGTCCAGAATTTTGTTGAGGCTGGACAGTTCATCCCTGGTGCCTTTAGAGGGCGGCTTTTGACCTGGCCGAGAGCTTTTGAATCCGGTGTTTACTGCCGTGCCCTTTGTGCTGTCTTCTTTATTCCGGCGTTTGTTATTGTTGTTGCACTGTGATTTCCCGTTTCCATCTCTAACTTCAGATGTAGTGGGGTCGCTGGTGCTGCATCTGGCTAGCCAGCTGTCCTCACCCGCGCAAAAGCGGGTCATGAGGCTTGTTAATGCGGCCATCGTTCTCGGCTTATTTTGGCTGAGGTGTCTGGCGAGCCATTCGTCACGGACGCTGTGCTTAAAAGCTGCCAAGGCTTCGGCGTCCGGACAGTCGACAACCTGATTCTTTTTAGTAAGAAACCTGTTCCAAAGCTTTCGGGCTGACTCTCCGGGCTGTTGAGTTATATGACTCAAATCGTCCGCATCCGGAGGTCGGACATAAGTCCCTTGAAAATTTGCCTGAAAGGCGTCTTCGAGCTCTTCCCAACTTCCAATGGAGCTTTCGGGGAGGCCTTTAAGCCAGTGACGAGCTGGCCCTTTGAGCTTGAGGGGTAAGTACTTGATGGCATGGAGATCATCTCCTCGAGCCATATGGATATGAAGGATGCAGTCCTCAATCCAGACCCCAGGGTCTGTTGTTCCGTCGTATGTCTCTATGTTTACGGGTTTGAATCCCTCTGGAAATTCATGGTCTAGCACCTCATCGGTGAAACATAGGGGGTGTGCGGCACCCCTCTAGCTGGGTGTACCGCGTTGTTCGGATGTTTGTTGTGTTGCATTGTATGCTGGGGCGCGCTTGCGTGGTCCATAGATGGATCTTGTTGCGCCGTCCTTTGGGTGCGAGCCCTCGCATGGGTCGCGTGTTGTATTGTGAGTGGCGTTGTATGCCGCTCTGTGTTGGTAGAGGGGTCGTTTATCCGACCAGGTGGCTACTTTGATATTTGGTTGTGGGGGGTCTGAGGCCTCCTCATCAAATTCAGGTAGCAGCTTCCGCTTTGGGTAGCTCTTGGAGGGGTGATTGTCGCCGTACCTCGCTGTTGTGTTGAGTATTTTACTCCATCTGATTTGGAGTGTGTCTTGCGCAGCCTTGAGCCTTTGCTTATGCTTTTTAAGACTCCTCGCGGTGGCAACAAGCCTTTTACGGGCATTCTGCTGCTCCGGGTGCATGTCTGGCGTTATGTCATTCGGACCATTATCCTTGATAGAATTTGTTTGTTCGGTTTGATTATCCGGATTGTCGTTGTCCAGCAGCGGTTCGCCCTGCTCCAGCGCTGGGTCTGTGTGATCGTTATTTCTGTCGAGGCGGGATTTGGGGCGGCGCTTGCGTCGCCGCTTTGACTGCTTCTCGAGGGAACAAGCCTTCGGTGCATCCTTTCGCTCCTCGTTGTCATCTTTTGGTGTGTCCACCATGTATACGTCATATGACGAGGTGGCTTTCCAGGGCCCAATAGGCGCTGGTTCTTCATTGTCTCCTTCATCGGCATCCATACCATCGATGTCTTCGGAGTCGAAGTCGAGCATGTCGGTTAAATCGTCGACAGTGGCTACAAAGTGGGTGGTGGGTGGGCTTTGAATTTCTTCATCGTCCGTATCCCAACCTTGCTGACCGTAGTCCGGCCAGGGCTTTCCTGATAAAGAGAGAGACTTTAGTGTCTTCAGAATATCGCCGAAAGGCGAGTGCTGAAAGATGTCTGCGGCAGTAAACTCCATGATCGGCGCCCAATCGGATTCGATCGGCAGGGGTGCGGAGGGTTCGGAGTCTGGAGAGGAGTCCGGCTCCTTGGAGTCACGAGTCTCGCGGAGTGCGGGGCTGGTGTTCGGCTTGATCGCCGTTGGGATCGCAACCCCCGAGGCGGCGTCCAACCACCCATCCTCGATCGGCGCAGTTGGCTCCGAATTAAGGGTCAAAGCCGATGCGGGTGCGGCCTCCAGGGCACTGTTCGGCAGCAGAGCTAGATCATGCTCTTCATGACAGTGCGGCGCGCTCGGCAGTGGCTCGAATCCGTCGAAGATCAAGTCCCCGCGAATGTCAACCGTGTAGTTTAAACTTCCAAATCTGACCTGACGGCCAGGGGCATAGCTTTCGATCTGCTCCAGATGGCCAAGTGAATTGGCCCGCAGTGCGAAGCCGCCGAAGACGAAGATCTGTCCGGGGAGGATGGTCTCACCTTGGATTGCATCGCTATTGATGATTGTAGGAGCCATCAAGCCTAACGGCGACGACACAGAGGAACTCTCAATGAAAGCACCAATGTCAGTGTTAAAACCGGCGGATCTTGGGTAGGGGGTCCCGAACTGTGCGTCTAGGCCGAATGGTAACAGGAGGCAAGGGACACGAAGTTTTACCCAGGTTCGGGCCCTCTTGATGGAGGTAAAACCCTATGTCCTGCTTGATTAATATTGATGATATGGGTAGTACAAGAGTAGATCTACCACGAGATCAGAGAGGCTAAACCCTAGAAGCTTGCCTTCACGCCAAGGAAAGTCCCTTTCGGACACAGGACGAAGTCTTCAATCTTGTATCTTCATAGTCCAGGAGTCCGGCTGAAGGTATAGTCCGGCCATCCGGACACCCCCTAATCCAGGACTCCCTCACTAAGCTTGAGGATGCCCCGGAAGGCATCCCATCTTTGTTCAACAAGTATTGGTATGTTTTGGTTTTTGTTTTGTTCATGTGATATGTGTAAATCTTGGAGCATCATGTGATTTTTATTTTTCTTTTAATAATGCACCATGCTGGTATGAGATAGACCTTGGTTGATTTATAGAATGCTTCATGCACTTCACTTATATCTTTTGAGTATGGCTTTATAGAATGCTTCATGTGCTTCGCTTATATCATTTAAAGTTTGTATTGCCTATTTCTCTACATAGGAAAACCATCATTTGTAGAATGCTCTTTTGCTTCACTTATACTTATTAGAGCGTGAGCATGGTCTTTTGTAGAAAGAATTAAACTCTCTTGCTTTGCTTATATCTATTTGGAGAATCAACGGGAATTGGCCATTCACATGGTTAGTCATAAAATCCTACATAAAACTTGTAGATCACTGAATATGATATGTTTGATATCTTGCAATAGTTTTGCGATATAGAGATGGTAATATGTGGGAGGTTGATGTCTACTACACAACTTTCTTCTTGTAGAGGTTGTTGGGCCTACAAGTGTAGAGGTTTGTAGGACAGTAGCAAATTTCCCTCAAGTGGATGACCTAAGGTTTATCAATCCGTGGGAGGCGTAGGATGAAGATGGTCTCTCTCAAACAACCCTGCAACCAAATAACAAAGAGTCTCTTGTGTCCCCAACACACCCAATACAATGGTAAATTGTATAGGTGCACTAGTTCGAGGAAGAGATGGTGATACAAGTGCAATATGGATAGTAGATGATGGTTTTTGTAATCTGAAAATATAAAAACAACAAGGTAACTAATGATAAAAGTGAGCACAAACGGTATTGCAATGTGTTGAAACAAGGCCTAGGGTTCATACTTTCACTAGTGCAAGTTCTCTCAACAATAATAACATAGTTGGATCATATAACTATTCCTCAACATGCAACAAAGAGTCACTCCAAAGTCACTAATAGCAGAGAACAAACGAAGAGATTATTGTAGGGTACGAAACCACCTCAAAGTTATTCTTTCTGATCAATCTATTCAAGAGTCCGTAGTAAAATAACACGAAGCTATTCTTTCCGTTCGATCTATCATAGAGTTTGTACTAGAATAACACCTTAACACACAAATCAACCAAAACTCTAATGTCACCTAGATACTCCAATGTCACCTCAAGTATCCGTGGGCATGATTATACGATATGCATCACACAATCTCAGATTCATCTATTCAAACCAACACAAAGTACTTCAAAGAGTTCCCCAAAGTTTCTACCGGAGAGTCAAGACGAAAATGTGTGCCAATCCCTATGCATAAGTTCATTGAACCCGCAAGTTGATCACCAAAACATACATCAAGTAGATCACGTGATATCCCATTGTCACCACAGATAAGCACATGCAAGACATACATCAAGTGTTCTCCAATCCTTAAAGACTCAATCCGATAAGATAACTTCAAAGGGAAAACTCAATCCATTACAAGAGAGTAGAGGGGGAGAAACATCATAAGATCCAACCATAATAGCAAAGCTCATGGTACATCAAGATCGTACCATCTCAAGAACACGAGAGAGAGAGAGACAGAGAGAGAGATCAAACACATAGCTACTGGTACATACCCTCAACCCCGAGGGTGAACTAATCCCTCCTCGTCATGGAGAGCGCCGGGATGATGAAGATGGCCACCAGTGAGGGATCCCCCCTCCGACAGGGTGCCAAAACGGGTCTAGATTGGTTTTCGGTGGCTACAGAGGCTTCTGGCAGCGGAACTCCCGGTCTATTATGTTCCCTGATGTTTTTAAGGTATATGGACATATATAGGCGACAGAAGTTGGACATGGGAGCCACGAGGGGCCCACGAGGGTGGGGGCGCGCCCAGGGGGTAGGGTGCGCCTCCCTGCCTCGTGGCCACCTCGAAGCTTCCCTGACGTCCACTCCAAGTCTCCTGGATTGCTTCCGTTCTAAAAATAAGTTCCATGAAGTTTCAGGTCAATTGGACTCTGTTTGATTTTCCTTTTCTGTGATACTCTAAAACAAGGGAAAAAACAGAAACTGGCACTGGGCTCTAGGTTAATAGGTTAGTCCAAAAATCATATAAAATAGCATAGTGATGCATATAAAACATCCAAGGTTGATAATATAATAGCATGGAACAATCAAAAATTGCAGATACGTTGGAGACGTATCAAGCATCCCCAAGCTTAATTCTTGCTCGTCCTCGAGTAGGTAAATGATAAAAACAGAATTTTTGATGTGGAATGCTTCCTAACATATTTCTCAATGTAATTTTCTTTATTGTGGCATGAATGTTCAGATCCGAAAGATTCAAGATAAAAAGTTTAATACTGACATAAAAATAATAGTACTTCAAGCATACTAACCAAGCAATCATGTCTTCTCAAAACAACATGGCCAAAGAAAGCTATCCCTACAAAATCATATAGTCTAGCTATGCTCTATCTTCACCACACAAAATATTTAAATCATGCACAACCCCGATGACAAGCCAAGCAATTATTTCATACTTTTGATGTTCTCAAACTTTTTCAATCTTCACGCAATATATGAGCGTGAGCCATGGATATAGCATTATGGTGGAATAGAATGGTGGTTGTGGATAAGACAAAAAGGAGAAGATAGTCTCACATCAACTAGGCGTATCAACGGGCTATGGAGATGCCCATCAATAGATATCAATGTGAGTGAGTAGGGATTGCCATGCAACGGATGCACTAGAGCTATAAGTGTATGAAAGCTCAAAAAGAAACTAAGTGGGTGTGCATCCAACTCGCTTGCTCACGAAGACCTAGGGCATTTTGAGGAAGCCCATCATTGGAATATACAAGCCAAGTTCTATAATGAAAGATTCCCACTAGTATATGAAAGTGACAATATAGGAGACTCTCTATCATGAAGATCATGGTGCTACTTTGAAGCACAAGTGTGGTAAAAGGATAATAGCATTGTCCATTCTCTCTTTTTCTCTCTTTTTTGGGCCTTCTCCCTTTTTTATGGCCTTTCTCTTTTTTCGTCCGGAGTCTCATCCCGACTTGTGGGGGAATCATAGTCTCCATCATCCTTTCCTCATTTGGGACAATGCTCTAATAATGATGATCATCACACTTTTATTTACTTACAACTCAAGAATTACAACTCAATACCTAGAACAAGATATGACTTTACATGAATGCCTCCGGCGGTGTACCGGGATGTGCAATGACTCATGAGTGACATGTATGAAAGAATTATGAACGGTGGCTTTGCCACAAATACAATGTCAACTACATGATCATGCAAAGCAATATGACAATGATGAAGCGTGTCATAATAAACAGAATGGTGGAAAGTTGCATGGCAATATATCTCAGAATGGCTATGGAAATTCCATATTAGGTAGGTATGGTGGCTGTTTTGAGGAAGGTATATGGTGGGTGTAAGATATCGGCGAAAGGTGTGCGGTATTAGAGAGGCTAGCAATGGTGGAAGGGTGACAGTGCGTATAATCCATGGACTCAACATTAGTCATAAAGAACTCACATACTTATTGCAAAAATCTATTAGTTATCATAACAAAGTACTACGCGCATGCTCCTAGGGGGATAGATTGGTAGGAAAAGACCATCGCTAGTCCCCGACCGCCTCTCATAAGGAAGACAATCAATAAATAAATCATGCTCCGACTTCATCACATAACGGTTCACCATACGTGCATGCTACGGGAATCACAAACTTCAACACAAGTATTTCTCAAATTCACAACTAGCATGACTCTAATATTACCATCTTCATATCTCAAAACAATCATCAAGTATCAAACTTCTCTTAGTATTCAATGCACTTTATATGATAGTTTTTATCATCATATTTAGGACTAATTTCATAACCAATGCAAATTACCATGATGTTTAGGACTCTCAAAATAATATAAGTGAAGCATGAGAGTTCATATATTTCTATAAAATAAAACCACCACCGTGCTCTAAAAAGATATAAGTGAAGCACTAGAGCAACAAGAAACTACTCCGAAAGATATGAGTGAAGATCAATGAGTAGTCGAATAATTATGCAACTATGTGAAGATTCTCTAACATTTAAGAATTTCATATATTGGTATTTTATTCAAACAACAAGCAAAACAAAAGAAAATAAAATGACGCTCCAAGCAAAACACATATCATGTGGTGAATAAAAATATAGCTCCAAGTAAAGTTACCGATAGACAAAGACGAAAGAGGGGATGCCTTCCGGGGCACCCCCAAGCTTAGGCTTTTTCGTGTCCTTGGATTTTACCTTGGGATGCCTTGGGCATCCCCAAGCTTAGGCTCTTGCAACTCCTTATTCCTTAGTCCATCGAATCTTCACCCAAAACTTGAAAACTTCACAACACAAAACTTAACAGAAAACTCGTAAGCTCCGTTAGGATAAGAAAATAAGTCACCACTTAAGTACTATTGTGAACTCATTATAAATTCATATTGGTGTAATATCTACTGTATTCCAACTCATCTATGGTTCATACCCTCCGATACTACTCATAGATTCATCAAAATAAGCAAACAACACATAGAAAACAGAATCTGTCAAAAACAGAATAGTCTGTAGTAATCTATAGGTTTCTAATACTTCTGTAACTCCAAAAATCCTGAGAAATTGGGAAGTCCTAGGAAATTTGTTTATTAATCTACTGTAACTGGAATTGGTATTTTATCGCTCTCTGGTCAAAAAATTAAAATTATTCTCGTGAGCGCATACTTTCTGTTTTTTACAGGAAGATCAAATATCAATCACCCAAGAATATCATAAAGGCTTTACTTGGCACAAACACTAATTAAAACATAAAAAACACAATCATAAAAGAGGATAGATGATTAATTTATTACTAAATAGGAACAAAAAGCAAGGAGCTAAAATAAAATTGGGTTGCCTCCCAACAAGCGTTATCATTTAACGCCCCTAGCTAGGCATGATGATTTCAATGATGCTCACATAAAAGATAAGAATTGTAACATAAAGAGAGCATCATGAAGAATATGACTAGCACATTTAATCCTAACCCACTTCCTATGCATAGGGATTTTGTGAGCAAACAACTTGCGGGAACAAGAATCAACTTGCATAGGAAAGCAAAACAAGCATAACTTCAAGATTTTCAACACATAGAGAGGAAGCTTGATATTATTGCAACTCCTACAAGCATATATTCCTCCCTCATAATAATTTTCAGTAGCATCATGAATGAATTCAACAATATAACTATCACATAAAGCATTCTTTTCATGATCTACAAGCATAGAAAATTTACTATTCTCCCCATAAGAAAATTTATTCTCATCAATAGTAGTGGGAGCAAACTCAACAAAATAACTATCATGTGAGGCATAATCCAATTGAAAATTAAAATCATGATGACAAGTTTCATGGATATCATTATTCTCAATAGCATACAAGTCATCACAATAATCATCATAGATAGCAACTTTGTTCTCATAATCAATTAGAACCTCTTCTGAAATAGTGGAATCATTACTAAATAAAGTCATGACCTCTACAAATCCACTTTTATCAATATACTCATCATAAATAGGAGGCATGCTATCATCATAGTAAATTTTCTCATGAAAACTTGGGGGACAAAAAATATCATCTTCATCAAACATAGCTTCCCCAAGCTTGTGGCGTTGCATATCATTAGCATCATGGATATTCAAGGAATTCATACTAACAACATTGCAATCATGCTCATCATTCAAATATTTAGTGCCAAACATTCTAATGCATTCTTATTCTAGCACTTGAGCACAATTATCGGAATCCTTATTTTCACGAAAGACATTAAAAAGATGAAGCATATGAGGTACCCTTAATTCCAATTTTTTGTAGTTTTATTTTATAAAATAAACTAGTGTTAAAACAAGAAACAAAAAGATTCGATTGCAAGATCTAAAGATATACCTTCAAGCGCTAACCTCCCCGGCAACGGCGCCAGAAAAGAGCTTGATGTCTACTACACAACCTTCTTCTTGTAGACGTTGTTGAGCCTCCAAGTGCAGAGGTTTGTAGGAAAGTAGCAAATTTCCCTCAAGTGGATGGCCTAAGGTTTATCAATCCATGGGAGGCGTAGGATGAAGATGTTCTCTCTCAAACAACCATGCAACCAAATAACAAAGAGTCTCTTGTGTCCCCAACACACCCAATACAATGGTAAATTGTATAGGTGCACTAGTTCGGCGAAGAGATGGTGATACAAGTGCAATATGGATAGTAGATAATGGTTTTTGTAATCTGAAAATATAAAAACAGCAAGGTAACTAATGATAAAAGTGAGCACAAACGGTATTGCAATGTGTTGAAACAAGGCCTAGGGTTCATACTTTCACTAGTGCAAGTTTGTAGGGGTATGGGGTCCCGGCAAACCCTTAAGGTTCGAACACTGGGGTGTGCGTGAAGTCTTTCCCTTCAACCAATCTATGCTCTAGCTTGCTAGGATATTGCGGACAAACTCGACGAACTCACAACATAGATGGACACAGGGTTTATACTGGTTCGGGCCACCATTATGGTGTAATACCCTACTCCAGTGTGGTGGTGGTGAATTGCCTCTTGGGCTGGTGATGAACAATACAAGGGCAGAACGACCTCCTGAGGTTAAGGCGTTCTTGTGCTCGGTGAGCTTGTGTGTGAGGTGGTCTATCTCAAACTAAGGTCAGTTCGTCTCCCCTCCTCCGTGGTGGCTAGTCCTATTTATAGAGGCCCTGGTCCTCTTCCCAAATATCGAGCGGGAAGGGAGCCAACAATGGCGGGCTAATTTGAAGGGGGACAGCTAGTACAATCTATCCTGACAAAAGTAGTCTTCGCCTGCACAAGGTTCTAGTGGTGACGCTGTTCTGGGCTCCGTGATGATCTCTGTCTTGCAGTCCTTGGTCTTGGTCTTGTTGCACCGAAATGGCAACCTTTGCCTGAGGCCTTGGTACTCCACGGCTGCGCTTGCCCCCTTTGCACCAAAGAGGAAACAAGGACGCTGTGCGCGCTGGCGCCCGCCTGGTGTCGATCGTCAAGGCTCACGTCACGAGAACCTCATGAGGTTCGCCTCGCCTTGATATCTCCGCTCCTCGTGAGCCTGCCTAGCTAGGCCACTCCAGAGGAGGTCTTGCATCGTCCGCCTCGCGAGGCTTGGCCCCTCGCGAGGGTCTTGGGTGCTTTGTTGGTGAAGATGGGCCGTACGGCCTGCTGGCTCAGCCACGTCGCGGGCTGCAGGCAGGCAAGTCTGGGAACCCCCATTCCCAGGACGCCGACAGTAGCCCCCGGGCCCGAGGTGCGTGTGGGCTTGGCTTCGCGGCAAAGCCAAGGGCCAAGCTCGAAGCACCGCGGGCCCCAAAAGCCTGCGGCCTCGATTGACGCATGGCGGTTGATTGGACGTGGGCGTCTCCGCTTCCCCATGTTGCCTTTGAATCCGCCTGGCTATGCGGCCCCGCTTCTTGCACAATTATTCCTCCCCCTCCGTGCCTGGCTTTCCAATCTTCCAATACCCTGCTTCCTTGACGCCATGTTCCGCCTTCCAGTCCAACCAGTGTTCCGCCCGCTTTGCCGCCATGGCGTCGAAACAAGCCGACAAGGGGAAGAAACATCTGTCCTCGCCAACTCCGCCTCCATCCTTCGAGTCAGCGCTCAGTCGGCCTCATGTGCTCAACGACGAGGCCATGGGCAAGGTGCACCCCATGCTCGCCTCCGGCTTCAACGAGTGGGAGAGACGCCGGCCTAGCCTGCGTCTCGCTCCAGCATGGCTCGGGCAGACATCGAGATCCCGATCTTCATTGACGCCCTCTGGGCTGGCCTGCTTCCTCCCTTCTCCGCCTTCTTCAACGCAGTGCTTGAGCACTATCGGGTCCATATGCTTCATCTCTACCCTCAATCTGTGACCCTTCTTGCCGTCTTCGCCTTCGTGTGTGAGGCCATGGTGGGCATCACCCCCTCCGTGGCGCTCCTCTGCCACTTCTTCTCGCTACATCTCATCGGTGCCCAGCAGAGCTTAGGGTGTGTGGGCTTTCAGGCGTGGCAGCGACGGCAGGCATGGGGATCAACTTCAAGCTTCCTTCGTCCGTGAGCAAATTCCGCACGCGATGGGTGTTTGTTGATGCTGGCGTGCTCAACCCTCTGCTCCAAGCTCCGGTAGGGCCTGCCATTCCAAACTCCGATTGGGGTCACCAGAGGCTCACGAGCCCCTGCCTTGCCCCCGTCTGGGCCAGGTTGAGGTGGTTGAAGGACCTTGGTGTGACTGGGCCCATGGTGGTGAGGGCGTTCGTCAAGCGTCGAGTTGCCCCACTTCAGCGTCATTCTCGCCCAATGTGGGACTTGCTCAGCAGTCGGGACAACATGAGGTTTCAGGAGGAGGGGCTTCCTCTCGCTGCGCGGCAAACTGTGCTCACGGTGCTATCCGGTGTCCGTCTGCCGGACGATATGCCTAGGAAGAGTTGCATGTTGTACCGCGGCGAGAACAAGGTTACCTTCGTTGTGACCATGCCTTCCTTTGATGAGTGGGGGCTGCACCCAATTGGCTTGGAGGGACCCCGTGAGAATCCTGTCATCGTGGTCCCATTCTTCGCCGCCGGTGACGAGCTCACCCCAGGTGATGGTGCGGGGGAGCGAGCTGCGATGGGGGCCGGCTGCTCAGGTGCTGAGGAGCACGTGTCGAGCAGTGATCCAGGGGCATCGTCCTCGGGAGCTTGTGACGCCTCTCCTGAGGCACCAGTTGCTGATGAGGTGCGACATGCGGCTCCCGAGGCCGAGGCTTCAGAGGCCTCGAGAGGTCGCGGCGAGAGAGAGCTGGGATGTTCGCTGCAGCCGGGCTCCCCTGAAGCCATTCCTCTTGGTTCTTCTTCGGCTCCGCCGCGCTCCGGCCGTCACGTCCAGCGCTTCGGACGCCTTTGCATGGACTTCGAGGAGCTCCGCAAGAGGAAGGGATCCCCTAGCGGTGGCAGCGTCTTCGGACCATTGAAACGACGGAAGTACATCGCCATCGACGAGTAAGTACCTCTCCTTGGTGATCTTCTATGTGTCGCCTTCCCTTCCTGACGATTGCCCCCTCAGGTCCCCTTCTGCTAAGGCCGTGAAACCTTCAGAGAAGCAGCTCCCTCTCGTCCCATCGCACTCGCCAAGCTCCAGTGCTCCAGGCTCAGATACTGCCCATGGCATGGGGTCAGCCTCGGGAGCTGGTCCGTCGTCAAGGCGCCCCGAGCTTGTGCCTTCGTCGTCCTTCCTATGTGGCCTTGCTTGGAGCGCAGCGGGCGTGCCAAGGGCTCCTCCCTTGGTCACGGTTTGTGGATGGCTAGCCTCGATGCTGGAGCCTCCTTCAAGCAGCGGGCCTTGCTCGGTCCAGGCCCCTCACGAGGGTCAGCCGGCGCCTGGGGCCGTGCCAGCCCCCAGCCCCCAACCAGGAGATGGCGCGCCACTTCATGCTCCACCTGCATCCCCCGAGGCGGAGGACGAGATGGGGCGAGCATTCGAGCTCGAGCGCGGGCGTAGCATGGTCCGCCACGAGTTCCTCCAGGAGGCGATGGGCACGATGAACAGCCTTGGTGAAGAGCTTGCTGGCGTCGACTTGCGTCTTGAGGCCGAAGGTCTTGGGTTGGTGGAGGAGCGGCGCAAGCTGCGAGTGGCCATCAACCTTGGACGTTATCATCGCGACCTCGAGAACGCGAAGGCTGAGGCATCCCTCAAGATTGCCAATGAGGCCCGCTCGCGAGCTTTGGAGCAAGCTCACAAGGCTGATCGCCGCCGTGAGGCTGCGGAGGAGCTTACGTGGGAGCTCCAGGCCTGGAGCGCGTCCCTTGAGCAACAAGTCAAGACTCGCGGGGCCGCCCTCGCGTCGATGAGGAGGACGCCTGCGGAGGAAGAGGAGATCCGGCGGTGTGAGGAGGCGCTGGCCCTGGAGGCCGTGGAGCACAGTCTCGAGCTCGAGCGGCTGGAGACGAGGGAGCGTCAAGTCGCTCAAGCTGAAGATGTCGTCGGGGCCCGTGAGGCTGGAGTCAAAGAAGAGATCAATCGCCGGGTAGCCGTGGTTCATGCCGATCTGGAGGGCAGGTACGGCTTGAGGCTGGAGCTCGCCGGACAGGAGGGCGCGGGCAGGGCCGCCGCCCTCAGGCCCAGGTTGGCCGAGGCCGAGAGGGGTGTTGAGGCCACAACCGCCACCCTGGTTACGATGCAGGCGGATCTGGCCTCCGCCCGCGCCGAGCTGCTTTCTCCTGGAGGAGAATTGACGATGCCGAGGTCGTCGCTCGGCAAAACAGAGAAGAAGTGCTCCAACGCCGAACACTGGAGCGCGTGCATGGCCCTATGCTCCAAGACCTTCAGAACAAGGCCAACACCGCCCTGGGCTATATCTGCGATGAGAACGCCCTGACCCCTCACTCGAGTGACTACGCCAGCCACCTGACCTTCTTCACCGAGGTGGTGACGCGCCTGGAGGCTCAATTTGCCAGAGCTCGGCAGCTTGTGGAGGAGAGGGGTCGTGGCCTGCTTCAACGCGCCTTCTCTTGTGTCTTCAGCCACCTCATGAACGCCGACCCCAACTTCGACTTTCATACCGCCATTGCTCCTGTGCCCATCGCCATTTGGGGCGACTTGGCGCGTTGGGTAGAGGATCATGTCGACGCGTTGGTCAGGGCCTTCACCTCGGAGGACGATGGGGTGGTGGTCGTCACAGACAAAGGTGACGTGCTCAACGACGGTGATGGGGGCATTGCTGACGGCGTCGATGATTCTGACGAAGATGATGACGATGCGAGCGACACGTCCCTGGATGACACAGCGAGCGATATCTCTGGTTGATCACATATTCTCCTATTGTTTTATTCTGCACGCAAAACTCGGGCGTGGCCCTAGGAAAACTTGTGAGAGCATTTTGAGAGGGGGGGCCCTCATGTAAATGAATCACAGTTTTTACTTTCCTATGCGATGTGGGTATGTGTCCTCGTGAGCTTGTGAAGTTGTGGGTGAGTTTACAGACATGGATTACCTTAGTCAGCGCCTGTTTAGGGCTGGGTCATGAGGCGATGAGTTTCGGAGAATCTTGCGGGGCTTGCCGCCCTGTTTGAAGGGGGGCCCCGGGAAGGGTGAGCACCAGGCGCAGTGCTAGCGCGTGCTCTGCGCGGTCCGGCTCGCGAGGAGCTTTGTGAGGGAGAGGCGATGGACGTGAGTCCCAAACCAAACAATATCCAGAAGGTGAGAAATGACTCGAACGAGAAAAGGCACACCTCGCGCGCAATGATAAAAATTCAGCTTCAACTTAAGTCCGGAATCAGAAAGCAAAGCCACAGAAAGAGAGATCCAAAGCAAAAGGCCGCGTCCGGCACCTAGTCTAGTCTTCGGGTCTTCAAGTCTTCTCACCAGCGTGGAGCTAAGTGCTGTCCACTAGGCGTGGGAGGGAGCCCCAGGGCCTGAGGCCGGCGCTCCTGAGACTCCGGGGCGTGTACAGCCCCAACTCATTATTACATGAGAGTGTCACGGGCGGCGAGCTTCACATGCACCGGGCCTTCTTCACAGGTACTGGCCTTGCTTCGTATCGCTAGACGAGGGCCCCGCCTTGCGCCACTCTTGACCTCCTTTGAGGCGTCCGTAGACCAGGACGGCGTAAAGGAGGGAAAGAGGACACCAGCGGTTCCCTCGGCGACCACGGGTCCTCTGCCGGAGGACGGGTCATTGAAGCCACCCCGGCAGAGGGCCTACCTCCGGGTGTCCCCTGGTTTCGCGTGCCTTGGGGAGGGGCCTTGCTCCTGGCTCCCTCTCGGCGGCCCCCAGCGTGTCTCCCTTGTTGAGACGGGTGCCGCCGTGTCGGGGTCGTCGATCGATGCTGCAACCTGATTCATCGGTAGCCCATGGTTAGCATAAGCCTGTTCCTGAGAGGTTAGCGGTACCCTGTAGTTGCCGTTGCCGGCGCGATCGTTGTGGTTCTCCGCTGGCTCTTGGAAGGCTTCGACTCCTAGTGCCCCTTCTCCCCAGTCTTCTCCAATGAATGAGCCGATGTCATCCTCTGGTGCGTACCCTTGGTCCATCATGCGGGGCACATAGGCTTCTGGGGCCGTCACCCCATACACCTCGTCGTGGTGCCCCACACTCCATGTTGCTCCGCCCATGATGGCGTCCTGGGGATGATAATGCGGCATCCGGCTGGGGCCATGGGGGGTGACGCTTGCGCTCGTGCTTCTCGAGGGCGGCATGGGGGGATTGGAGCGCCCTACGCCGCCAGCCGTGCTGATGTTGGTGAAGCCCCCGGGCGTAGTTGATGGCGCACAGATGTGGTGAGGCTCGCCGCGCGACCTTGCATTGGCCTGGGGGGAAGTCGATAGCTGAAGGGTGGCACTCCTGATGCCGCTGCGTCCAGGAGCTAAGCAACACGCTCAAGCAGCATGTCTCGGCCGCTCTCCATCAGTCTACATCGCAGCAGCTCCCTTGCCACTACGAGTGCCGCCCGCATGTTCGCTTGCTCCCGCCGTGAGTGCGGCGCAGTTGCAGCGGCGTGACTCGCTGCTCTCGCTGCGGCTCGTGCTTGTCGCGGGGTGAGGGTGGATGATGCCTGGCCGCGCTGTCCATGCCCGGCGGAGCTTGGTGACTCCCGCGCCGCCTGGGGTGCAGGGTCGATATCTTCATGGGCAGGCGGCGCCGTCCGGGCCGGCCAGGCTGCCCAGTGGTCGGACCCGGCTCTTGGGTCGCCAGACATCGTAGCCGGTGAATGTTGGAGAGCTGATTGGCGGAGAAAAGGCTCCAGCGCACCCCTACCTGGCGCGCCAAATGTCGGGGTATGGGGTCCCGGCAAACCCTTAAGGTTCGAACACTAGGGTGCTCGTGAAGTCTTTCCCTTCAACCGATCTACGCTCTAGCTTGCTAGGATCTCGCGGACGAACTCGACGAACTCACAACACAGATGGACACAGGGTTTATACTGGTTCGGACCACCGTTGTGGTGTAATACCCTACTCTAATGTGGTGGTGGTGGATAGCCTCTTGGGCTGATGATGAACAATACAAGGGCAGAATGGCCTCCTGAGGTTAAGGCGTTCTTGTGCTCGGTGAGCTTGTGTGTGAGGTGGTCTCTCTCAAACTAAGGTCAGTTTGTCTCCCCTCCTCCGTGGTGGCTAGTCCTATTTATAGAGGCCCTGGTCCTCTTCCCAAATATCGAGCGGGAAGGGAGCCAACAATGGTGGGCTAATTTGAAGGGGACAGCTAGTACAAGCTCTCCTGACAAAAGTAGTCTTCGCCTGCACAAGGTTCTGGTGTTGACGTTGTTCTGGGCTCCACGATGACCTCGGTCTTGCAGTCCTTGGTCTTGGTCTTGTTGCACCGAAATGGCAAGCTTTGCCTAAGGCCTTGGTACTCCGCAGCCGCGCTTGCCCCCTTTGCACCAAAGAGGAAACAAGGACGTTGTGCGCGCTGGCGCCCGCCTGGTGTCGATCGTCACGGCTCACGTCATGAGAACCTCGTGAGGTTTGCCTCGCCTTGATATCTCCGCTCCTTGTGAGCCTGCCTAGCTAGGCCACTCCAGAGGAGGTCTTGCATCGTCCGCCTCGCGAGGCTTGGCCCCTCGCGAGGGTCTTGGGTGCTTTGTTGGTGAAGATGGGTCGTACGGCCTGCTGGCTCAGCCACGCCGCGGGCCGCAGGCAGGCAAGTCTGGGGACCCCCGTTCCCAGGATGCCGACAAAGTTCTCTCAACAATAATAACATAATTGGTTCATATAACTATCCCTCAACATGCAACAAAGAGTCACTCCAAAGTCACTAATAGAGGAGAACAAACGAAGAGATTATTGTAGGGTACGAAACCACCTCAAAGTTATTTTTTCTGATCAATCTATTCAAGAGTCCGTAGTAAAATAACACGAAGCTATTCTTTCCGCTCGATCTATCATAGAGTTCGTACTAGAATAACACCTTAAGACACAAATCAACCAAAACCCTAATGTCACCTAGACACTCCAATGTCACCTCAAGTATCCGTGGGCATGATTATGTAATATGCATCACACAATCTCAGATTCATCTATTCAAACCAACACAAAGTACTTCAAAGAGTGCCCCAAATTTTCTTCCGGAGAGTCAAGACGAAAACGTGTGCCAACCCCTATGCATAAGTTCATTGAACCCGCAAGTTGATCACCAAAACATACATCAAGTAGATCATGTGATATCCCATTGTCACCACAGATAAGCACATGCAAGACATACATCAAGTGTTCTCAAATCCTTAAAGACTCAATCCGATAAGATAACTTCAAAGGGAAAACTCAATCCATTACAAGAGAGTAGATGGGGAGAAACATCATAAGATCCAACCATAATAGCAAAGCTCGCGGTACATCAAGATCGCACCATCTCAAGAACATGAGAGAGAGAGAGATCAAACACATAGCTACTGGTACATACCCTCAGCCCCAAGGGTGAACTACTCCCTCCTCGTCATGGAGAGCGCCGGGATGATGAAGATGGCCACCGGTGAGGGATCCCCCCCTCCGGCAGGGTGCCAGAATGGGTCTAGATTGGTTTTCGGTGGCTACAGAGGCTTCTGGCAGCGGAACTCCCGATCTATTATGTTCCCTGATGTTTTTAGGGTATATGGACATATATAGGTGAAAGAAGTCGGACAGGGGAGCCACGAGGGGCCCATGAGGGTGGGGCACGCCCAGGGGGTAGGGCGCGCCTCCCTGCCTCGTGGCCACCTCGAAGCTTCCCTGACGTCCACTCCAAGTCTCCTGGATTTCTTCCATTCCAAAAATAAGTTCCGTGAAGTTTCAGGTCAATTGGACTCCGTTTGATTTTCCTCTTCTGCGATACTCTAAAACAAGGAAAAAAACAGAAACTGGCACTGGGCTCTAGGTTAATAGGTTAGTCCCAAAAATCATATAAAATAGCATAGTGATGCATATAAAACATCCAAGGTTGATAATATAATAGCATGGAACAATCAAAAATTACAGATACGTTGGAGACGTATCAGAGGTACTAGTGAATGATTGTGGTTTAGTAAGAATATTGGTGTTAAGGTTTGTGATTCCCGAAGCATGCACGTAGAGTCTCTCGTTATGCCAAGAAGTTGGAGCATGATTTATTATTGATTGTCTTCCTTATGAGTGGCGGTCGGGGACGAGCAATGGTCTTCTCCTACCAATCTACCCCCTAGGGGCATGCATAGTAGTACTTTGATTCGAGGGCTAACAAACTTTCGCAATAAGTATGTGAGTTCTTTATGACTAATGTGAGTCCATAGATTCTACGCACTCTTACCTTTCCGCAATTTCCTAGCCTCTTCGGTACCATGCATTGCCCTTTCTCACCTCGAGAGTCGGTGCAAACTTCACCAATACATCCAAACCCCATGATATGATATGTTCTATCACACATAAGCCTCATTATATCTTCCTCAAAACAGCCACCATGCCTACCTATTATGGCATTTCCATAGCCATTCCGAGATATATTGCCATGCAACTTCCACCGTTCCATTTTTATGACTTGAGCATTCATTGTTATATTGCTTTGCATGATCGTAAGATAGCTAGCATGATATTTTCATGGCTTGTCCATTTTTATATCTTTGCCACATTAGATCATTGCACATCCTGCTACACCGCTAGAGGCATTCATATAGAGTCATATTGTTCAAGGTATCGAGTTGTAATTTTTATTTCTTTTGAGTTGTAAGTTAATAGAAGTGTGATGATCATCATTATTCATTATCAGAGCATTGTCCAAATTGAGGAAAGGATGATGGAGACTATGATTCCCCCACAAGTCAGGATGAGACTTCGGACAAAATTTAAAAAGAAAAAGGAAAAAGAGAGGCCGAAAAGAGTCCAAAAGAAAAAGGAAAAAAGAAGAAAATGAGAGAAAAGGAGAGAAGGGGCAATGTTACTATCCTTTCCACACTTGTGCTTCAAAGTAGCACCATGTTTTTCATGTAGAGAGCTCTTATGCAGTCATTTTCATATACTAGTGGGAATTTTTCATTATAGAACTTGGCTTGTATATTCCGATGATGAGCTTCCTCAAATGCCCGAGGTTTCAGGACCAAGCAAGTTGGATGCACACCCACTTAGTTTTCAATTGAGCTTTCATACACTTATAGCTCTTAGTGCGTTCGTTGCATGACAAACCCTACTCCTCGCATTAACATCAAGTGAGGGGCATCTCCATAGCCCGTTGATTAGCTGCGTCGATGTGAGACTTTCTTACTTTTTGTCTTCTGCATGTTTACCCCCATCAGCATACTCTATTCCATCCATAGTGTTATGCCCATGGATTGCGCTCATGTATTGCATTGGGGTTGAAAAGGCTGAAGCGCATTAACAAGTATATATGAACCAACTGCTCATCTTGTCATCGGGGTTGTGCATGATAAATAATTTGTGTTAAGAGGATGGAGCATAACAAGACTATATGATTTTGTAGGGATAGCGTTCTTTAGCATTGGTATTTTGAAAGACATGATTGTTTGTTGGGATGCCTGAGTATTGATGTCTTTATGTCAAAACAATTGCTTTGAATCACTTGTGTCTTAATATTCATGCCATGATTAGATTATATGATCAAGATTATGCTAGGTAGCATTCCACATCAAAATTTATCTTTTTTATCATTTACCTACTCGAGGACGAGCAGGAATTGAGTTTGGGGATGCTGATACATCTCCGTCGTATTTATAATTTTTGATTGTTTCATGCCATATCTATAATTTTGGATTGTTCCATGCCAATATTCTACAACTTTTACATACTTTTGGCAACATTTATATTGTTTTTGGGACTAACATATTGATCTAGTGCCCAGTGCCAGTTCGTGTTTGTTGCATGTTTTTTGTTTTGCACAATATCCATATCAAACAAAGTCTAAACGTGATAAAAATTTATGGAGATTTATTTTGGAATATATGTGATTTCGGGGAGGTGGAATCAACGCAAACGGAGGCCCACGGGATCCACTACCTCCTAGGGTGCGCCCTCCCCCCTAGTGCACGGTGATGCCTAGTGGGCACACCACATGTCGGTTGGGGCTCTTTTTCAGCCGCAAGGGAGCTTATATCCAAAAAAAATCATGTTAAAATTTTAGCGCAATCGGAGTTACGGATCTTTGGACATTTAAGAAATGGTTTTTATCCACGAAACAAGAATGCGAAACAGAAGAGAACAGAGAGAGATCAATCTAGGAGGGGCTCCTGCCCCTCCGCCACCATGGCGGCCATGGAACAGAGGGAAAACTCTCCCCCCATCTAGAGGGGAGGCCACGGAAGAAGAAGAAGGAGGGGGGCTCTTTCCCACTCTCTCCCGGTGGCACTGGAACGCCGTCGGTGCAGTCATCATTACGGCGATCTACACCAACAACTTCGCCGCCATCAACACCAACTCTCCCCCCCCCCCTCTATGCAGCAGTGTAACACCTTTTCTCCCCGCTGTAATCTCTACTTAAACATGGTGCTTAATACTACATATTATTATCCAATAATGTGTTGCCATCCTATGATGTTTGAGTAGATTCTTTTTCTCCTATGTGTTATTGATGATCGTGATTGGTTTGAGTTGTATGTTTTATTTTGGTGTTGTCCTATGGTGCCCTCTGTGTCATGCAAGCGTGAGGGACTCCCGTTGTAGGGTGTTGCAATACATTCATGTTTATCTTATAGTGGGTGGCGAGAGTGACAGAAGTTTATGCCCGAGTAAGGGGGTTGTTGCGTATGGGAGTAAAGAGGACTTGATACTTAACACTATGGTCGGGTTTTACCTTAATGATCTTTGGTAGTTGCGTATGATTGCTAGAGTTCCAATCATAAGTGCAAATGATCCAAGTACGGGAAGTATGTTAGCTCATGCCTCTCCCTCATATAAAATTGCCATAATGACTATCGGTCTAGTTATCGATTGCCTAGGGACAAATAACTTTCTTGTGTGACAAAAAGCTCTCTACTAAAGAACTAACTTTTATTATCTTGTAAATTATTCGTAGTTTTATTCTCACTAAGTACGACTAGTTTTATTCTTGCAAACCTATCCTGTCACACCTACAAAATAGTTGCATACTTGTTCTGGGTAATGCGAATGTTAAATGTGCACAGAGTTGTATCGGTGGTCGATAGAACTTGAAGGCAATATAAATCCTAACTTTAGCTCCTCGTTGGGTTTGACACTCTTATTTATAGAAATGGCTACAATTGACCCCCTATACTTGTGGGAGGTGCCCCCCGGGCGCACCTCCCGAGCTTGTCGCTCCCTCGGGGCTTGTCGGGTCTTCTCCCGAACCTTCTAGGGTCCCTTCTGGTCCAAGAAAATTTAATCTAAAGTATTTTCTCTATTTGAACTCTGTTTGATATTGATTTCCTAAGAAGCCAAAAATAGCAACTGGCACTGGCCACTAGGTTAACAGGTTAGTCCCAAAAAATGATATATAATTACATAATAAACATCCAAGATTGATACTATAATAGCATGGAACAATCAAAAATTATAAAGGCGTTGGTGACGTATTAAGCGCCGACACGAGCTCTTCCCGCGGACTCCCTTCTCCACCACCGTCGTCTAGACACGGCATGCCACCACGGGAGTGAGAGCGGCTATACATCCCAGTCTACCAGGCATAGTGGCACAGAGAGTGCCGCCAGCCCCTGCAATACCCGGATGTGAACATGATGCAGGACTAGCATCTGTCCGGACCTGTAGCGCATCCCCATCCCGGCGGTGCCATGATTCACGCTGGCGCACGCGGAGGAGGTTCGTTGGCGGCACGAGCTCCTTACGCTGGAGCAACGCGCCAGACTTCCCTAACTGGGAGCGCTGGTTTGTGATACGTCTCCAATGTATCTATAAACTTTGATTGTTCCATGTTGTTTTATTATCAATCTTGGATGTTTTATAATCATTTTATGGTCATTTTATATCATTTTTTTGGTACTAACCTATTGACATAGTGCCAAGTGCCAGTTGCTATTTTTTCCCATGTTTTTTTCATCATAGAAAATCAATATCAAACAGAGTCCAAATGCCACGAAACATTACGGAGATTTTTTATGGACCAAAAGGAAGATATTGGGCCCTAGTAGCACCTAGGGGAGTCCCGAGGAGGGGACAACCCACCAGGGCATGCCAGGAGGCCCAGGCGCACCCTGGTGGGTTGTGCCCACCTTGGGTGCCCCCCGGACCGCCTCTTTTCTCTATAAATACCCAAATATTCCCAAAACCCTAGGGGAGTCGACGAAATATTCATCCAGCCGTCGCAGAGTCCAGAACCACCAGATCCAATCTAGACACCATCATGGAGGGGTTCACCACTTCCATTGGTGCCTCTCCGATGATGCGTGAGTAGTTCGTTGTAGACCTTTGGGTCCGTAGTTAGTACCTAGATTGCTTCATCTCTCTCTCTTGATTCTCAATACAATGGTCTCTTGGAGATCCATATGATGTAACTCTTTCGCGGTGTGTTTGTTGGGATTGATGAACTTTGAGTTTATGATCAAATCTATCTTTTTATATCCATGAAAGTATTTGAGTTTCTTTGATCTCTTTTATGCATGATCTCTTATAGCCTTGTATTTCTTCTCCGATATTTGGGTTTTGTTTGGCCAACTTGATCTATTTATCTTGCAATGGGAAGAGGTGCCCGGTAGTGGGTTCGATTTTACAGTGCTTGATCCCAGTGACAGAAAGGGAACCGACACGTATGTATCGTTGCTACTAAGTATAAAAAGATGGGTCTACCGCCATAGATAAATGGATATAGTCTACATCATGTCATCGTTCTTATTGCATTACTCCGTTTTTCCATGAACTTAATACACTAGATGCATGCTGGATAGCGGTCGATGTGTGGAGTAATAGTAGTAAATGCAGGCAGGAGTCGGTCTACTAATCTTGGACGTGATGCCTATGTAATGATCATTGCCTGGATATCATCATAATTATTTGAGGTTCTATCAATTGCCCAACAGTAATTTGTTTACCCATCATTTGCTATTTTTCTCGAGAGAAGCCACTAGTGAAACCTACGGCCCCCGGGTCTTCTTTCTCATATATTTGCCTTTGCGATCTACCTTTTTATTTGCTTTTATTTTCAGATCTTTTAAACCAAAAACCCAAAAATACCTTTCTGCAATTTATTTTATTTGGCGTTCGATCTATCAATATTTACAACTTTTTCCCGTCCACGTGCCATTTCTGGCGCCGTTACCCGAAAGGGATTGACAACCCCTGTAACACGCCGGGTTGTGAGTGATTATTATTTGTGTGCAGGGGCTCTTTACGTTGTGTTGCTTGGTTCTCCTACTGGTTCGATAACCTTGGTTTCATATCTGAGGGAAATACCTACCGCTGTTGTGCTGCATCACCCCTTCCTCTTTGGGGAAATACTGACGTAGCTTCAAGCGACATCAAAAGGAATTTTTGGCATTGTTGCCGGGGAGAATCAAGTCAAGATAGCCTGCCGTCAACATACCATTTCTGGCGCCGTTGACGGGGAGGATCGTCAACATATACCAGGTTCCTAATCACAAATCTCATCTCCTTGCAATTTACATTATTTGCCATTTGCCTCTCATTTTCCTCTCCCCCACTTCACAAAAATTCGTCATTTTATTCACTCTTTTTCTTCATTCGCCTTTTTCTTGTCGGATATTTTGTTTGCTTGTGTTGCCATGTGCCTTCTATATGCTTGCATCTTCTCTTGCTAAAAATCTATTGATATGGATCCCCATACACCTGCTAATCTTTTTAAAAGATCCAGTCATGTTGAACCAAATGCTAGTGAGTTGAGTGCACTAGATTACCTTTATGAAGTTTTGCTTGAGATTCATGAATCTGAAAATTGTGATGAAGAAATTTATGAAGCAATTCATGATAGCTCCTTGAATGAAAAGCATGATTGCAATGATTTTAGTATAAATTCTATTAATGTCAATTGTGCTAATGATATGCAAAACCCCAAGCTTGGGGATGCTAATTTTGCTATGTTTACTACTTTTTGCAATGATCGTGATTGGGGTGATTCTTCTTATGATCTTGAAAATTTATTTAAGCCTCATGATGAATATGTTTGCAATAACATTGAAAGTGGGTTTGGAAGAGTGTCAACTTTAGCTATAAATAATCCCACTATTTTGGAAGAGTGTCAACTTTGCATGCATGTGGATCATGAAGAGAAAATTTTATGTGATAGTTATATTGTTGAATTTGATCGTGATCCTACATGTAATTATTATGAGAAGGAAAATATGGTTGTAGAAAATTTCATGTTACTAAATTACCTCACGCTATGTTGAGATTGTCTATGTTTTATTCTTGTTCCTTGCATATGCTAGATTTTGCTTGTCTTGATAATTTGTTTGCTTATAAAATTCCTATGCATAGGAAGTACATTATACTTAAATGTCTTTGTCACATGCTTTATGATGCTCTCTTTGTGTTTCAATTATTATCTTTCATGTGAGCATCAATAAAATTTATGCCAAGCTAAGGGTGTGAAACAAGAGCGCTTGTTAGGAGGCAACCCAATGAATATATTTTATTTTTGCTTTTTTGCTTCCCGTTTTTGTGTGTTAGAAAAATTATGCTACTGTTATGATTGTGTTTTTTATGTTTTAATTAGTGTTTGTGCCAAGTAAAGCGTTTAGGATCTTCTTGGGTGATAGTTGTTTGATCTTGCTGAAAAAAACAGAAACTTTTATGCTCACAAAATTAATTTTCATTTTTTACCAGAGAGAGATAAAACACCCATTCCAATTGAAGTAGATAAATATACAAATTTCTCAGGTCGTCCTAATTTTTTAGAGTTTTTTGAGTTACAGGAGTATTCAAAATAGTCAGATTGCTACAGATTGTTCTGTTTTGACAGATTCTGTTTTCTTTGTGTTGTGTGCTTATTTTGATGGCTCTATGGTTTTCTTTGATGAGTTTTTGCCATAGAAAAGTTGGAATATAGTAGATATAATACAAAAACAAAATATGAATTGGTCTGATACAACACTTATAGTAGTGATTTATTATTCTTATACTAACGTCACGAAGGCTTTGTTGAGTTTTGTGTGATTGAAGTTTTCAAGTTTTGGGTTATCTTACGATGGATGAAGGAAGGATGTAAGAGCCTAGGCTTGTGGATGCCCCGGAATCCCAAGCTATTATCCAAGAATGAGCAACCAACTAAGCTTGGGGATGCTCCCGAGTGGCATCCTCGATTTCTTCCAACAACTATCGGTATTTCAATCGAGACTACATTTTTATTCGTCACATGATATGTGTTTTGCTTGGAGCATCTTGTATGATATGTGTCTTTTCTTGTTTTATTTTGTGTTTTAAGTCATCAGTCCTTGCTGGACACACCTATTTAAGAAAGCCAAAATTATATCTTGACTTGTTAGAATTTCTCTTTATGCTTCACTTAAATTTTTTATGAGCAATGGACTTGCTCAAATGCTTCACTTATATCTTTTTGAGCACGGTGTGCTTTGTTATTTTTTGAAGAAATGCTCTCTTGCTTCACTTAGATTTATTTGAGAGTTAGTAAAATTTTGAAGAAATTCTCTCTTGCTTCACTTAAATTATTTTTAGAGAAAGAAAATTTGTTATGCTCATGATCTCCACTTATATTTGTTTGAGCTTATGAAAAGCAACACATGAAAATTAGTCCCAAAGTGATAGATATCCAAGAAGGATAAAGAAAAAAAGGGTAAAATGTCATGAAGATCATTGGACAAAATAAACTTGATTCTTAGTAATAGTTTTGAGATATGATGATGTGATATGTGAGCCATCTTGATGAGTAATTATGCTTTAGTAAGAATATTGGTGTTAAGGTTTGTGATTCCCTATGCATGCACGAAAGTCAATAATCATGCAATGAAAATTATACCCTACTTGTGGTGCATTATTCGGTGTTAATTATGCTTAATGCTTGCTTATGAGATTATTCGTTTCTTGGTTTGTCGCTTCCCAATCTTTTGCTAGCCTTCATTTTGCACTAAGTATTACCTCTACTTGTGCATCCAAAAACCTTAAACCAGTTTTGCCACATGAGTCCACTATATCTACCTATATGTGGTATTCTTTTGCCGTTCTAAGCAAATTTGCATGTGCCATCTCTAATTTTCAAAACAAACTTCTCTTTTGTGTGTTTGTTTCGCTCGTGGAGCGGTGAGGGATGGCTAATATTTTCCATGCTAGATGTGTTATTCTCAAGATGAGTGTTTATTCATTTGTCATCGCGCGAGAGTAAGGCAAAGGTATTAGGGATGTCCAGTCCCGAAATGCAAAAACAAATGAATTTACTTCATGTTGTCAAATAATAAATTCCTTGGAAAGTGTTGGTATGGAGGGTGATACGTCTCCATCGTATCTACTTTTCCAAACACTTTTGCCCTTGTTTTGGACTCTAACTTGCATGATGTGAATGGAACTAACACGGACTGACGCTGTTTTCAGCAGAATTACCATGGTGTTATTTATGTGCAGAAACAAAAGTTCTCGGAATGACCTGAAACTTCACGGAGCAACTTTTTGGAAAATATAAAAAATACCTGCAAAAGATGAAGGCCAGGGGGCCCACCACCTGTCCACGAGGGTGGGGGCGCGCCCCCCTACCTCGTGGCCCCACTGGAGTTCCTCCGACTCCAACTCCAACTCTATATATTATGTTTCAGGGAGAAAAAAATCAGAGACAAGAATTCATCGCATTTTACGATACAGAGCTGCCGCCAAGCCCTAAAACCTCTCGGGAGGGCTGATCTGGAGTCCGTTCGGGGCTCCGGAGAGGGGAATCCGTCGCCATCGTCATCATCAACCATCCTCCATCACCAATTTCATGATGCTCACCACTGTGCGTGAGTAATTCCATCATAGGCTTGCTGGACGGTGATGGGTTGGATGGGATCTATCATGTAATCGAGTTAGTTTTGATAGGGTTTGACCCTAGTATCCACTATGTTCTGAGATTGATGTTGCTATGACTTTGCTATGCTTAATGCTTGTCACTAGGGCCCGAGTGCCATGATTTCAGATCTGAACCTATTATGTTTTCATCAATATATGAGAGTTCTTGATCCTATCTTGGAAGTCTATAGTCACCTATTATGTGTTATGATCCGTTAACCCCGAAGTGGCAATAATCGGGATACTTACCGGTGATGACCGTAGTTTGAGGAGTTCATGTATTCACTATGTGTTAATGCTTTGTTCCGGTACTCCATTAAAAGGAGGCCTTAACATCCCTTAGTTTCCGTAAGGACCCCGCTGCCACGGGAGGGTAGGACAAAAGATGTCATGCAAGTTCTTTTCCATAAGCACGTATGACTATATTCGAAATACATGCCTACATTACATTGATGAACTGGAGCTAGTTCTGTGTCACCCTAGGTTATGACTGTTACATGATGAACCGCATCCGGCATAATTCTCCACCACTGATCCATTGCCTACGAGCTTTCCATATGTTGTTCTTCGCTTATTTACTTTTCCGTTGTCATTGCTATCATCACTACAAAATACCAAAAACATTACTTTTACTACCGTTACCTTTTGCTACTGTTACCTTTTGCTACCGTTACCAGTACTATCATATTACTTTGCTACTAAACACTTTGTTGTAGATATTAAGTTTCCAGGTGTGGTTGAATTGACAACTCAGCTACTAATACTTGAGAATATTCTTTGGCTCCCCTTGTGTCGAATCAATAAATTTGGGTTGAATACTCTACCCTCGAAAACTGTTGCAATCCCCTATACTTGTGGGTTATCAAGACTATTTTCTGGCGCCGTTGCCGGGGAGCATAGCTCTATTCTTTGAGTCACTTGAGAATTATATCTGCTTATCATTATGAAGAACTTGAAAGATCCAAGAACCAAGATTTATCCCTCAACTAGGAGGGGAGGTAAGGAACTGCCATCTAGCTCTGCACTTGATTCACCTTCTGTTTTGAGTAAGCTTGCGACACCTAAACCTGCTTCTGCTATTCGTTCTGATATGTCGCATGTTATTGATGATGCCACTTCTGCTATACATGATACTTATGATGAAACTACTTCTATGCTTGATACTACTGTGCCACTTAGTGAATTTCTTGACGGATAACTTGCTAGGGCTAGAGAGATTGAAAATATTGAATCTGATAATACTGATGAAATTGATGATGAAGACTTGCCTATTATTCCTGAGGGTTATGTTTTTGATAAAGAAACTTCTTTAGCTATGTTAGCTTGCAAAGAAAGATATGAACTCAAGAGGTTATTAGCTAAATGGAATCAGCAATCTCTAAATGCTAGAATGAAACCTGACCCTGCTTTTGCTACTTCACCTATCTGTGTTACCGATAAGGATTATGAATTCTCTGTTGATCCTGATATAGTTACTTTGGTTGAATTTGATCCTTTTCATTGCTATGAATCTGAAACTGTTGTGGCACATCTTACTAAATTAAATGATATTGCCACCCCGTTCACTAAAGATGAGAGAACTCGCTACTTTTATATCCTTAAAATATTTCCGTTCTCATTAATGGGTGATGCTAAGATATGGTTTAATTCTCTTGATCCTGGTTGTGTGCATAGTCCCCAGGATATGATTTATTACTTCTCTGCTAAATATTTCCCTGCTCATAAGAAACAAGCTGCTTTAAGGGATATATATAATTTTGCACAAATTGAAGAAAAGAGTCTCCCACAAGCTTGGGGGAGGCTTCTCCAATTACTTAATGCTTTTTCTGATCATCCTCTTAAGAAAAATGAAATACTTGATATCTTTTATAATGGACTAACCGATGCCTCCAGAGATTACCTGGATAGTTGTGTTGGTTCTGTTTTCAGGGAAAGAACACCGGATGAAGTTGAAATTCTATTGAATAATATGTTGACAAATGAAAATAATTGGACACCTCCGGAGCCAATTCCTGAGCCTATTCCCAAACCAACTCCGAAGAAGAGGGGTATTCTATTTCCCAGTCCTGAAGATATGCAAGAGGCAAAGAAATCTATGAAAGAAAAAGGTATTAAAGCTGAAGATGTTAAGAATTTACCTCCTATTGAAGAAATACATGGTCTTAATTTACCGCTTGTTGAAGAAACATATGATCTTAATCCTTCACCTATTGAAGAAACTCATGGTCTTGATAACCTGACACAGGTAGTAAAGGTAAATTCTCTCTATAGATATGATAAAGCTGAAATCCCATTTACTAAGTTTACTAGCCCATGCTTAGATGAGTTTGATAAATTTATGGCTAAGCAAGAAGATTTTAATGCTTATTTTGGTAGACAATTGAAATACAATTCAAATATGCTCGAACACTTGGGTGATTATATGGCTAATGTCAAAGGTGAACTTAAACTTATTAGTAAACATGCTTCTATGGTTACCACTCAAGTAGAACAAGTACTTAAAGCTCAAAATGATTTGCTCAATGAATTGAACAGTAAGAATAATGATAATGCTGTTAGAGTTATGACTAGAGGTGGTAAAATGACTCGGGAACCTTTGTATCCTGAAGGCCACCCTAAGCGAATTGAGCAAGATTCTCAGAGAAATAATGTGGATGCACCTAGTCCTTCTAAAAGGAATAAAAAGAAAAATGATAGGACTTTGCATGCTTCTAGTGATCCTATTGTTGAAACACCTGAGAACCCCAATGATATTTCTATTTCTGATGCTGAAACACAATCTGGTAATGAACCTGAAACTAGTGATAAGGTTAATGATAATGTTCATGATGATGCTCAACCTAGTAATGATAATGATATAGAAATTGAACCTGCTGTTGATCTTGATAACCCACAATCAAAGAATCAACATTATGATAAGAAAGACTTTGTTGCTAGGAAACACGGTAAAGAAAGAGAACCATGGGTTCAGAAACCAATACCTTTTCCTCCGAAACCATCCAAGAAAAAGGATGATGAGGATTTTGAGCGCTTTGCTAAAATGATTAGACCTATCTTTTTGCGTATGCGATTAACTGATATGCTCAAAATGAATCCTTATGCTAAGTATATGAAAGATATTGTTACAAATAAGAGAAAGATACCGGAAGCAGAAATTTCCACCATGCTTGCTAATTATACTTTTAAGGGTGGAATACCAAAGAAATTTGGAGATCCCGGTGTACCAACTATACCATGCTCCATTAAAAGAAACTATGTTAAAACTGCTTTATGTGATCTTGGAGCCGGTGTTAGTGTTATGCCTCTCTCTTTATATTGTAGACTTGATTTGAATAAGTTGACACCTGCTGAAATATCTTTGCAAATGGCTGATAAATGAACTGCTATACCTGTCGGTATTTGTGAGGATGTGCCTGTTTTAGTTGCAAACGTTACTATTTTAACGGACTTTGTTATTCTTGATATTCCCGAGGACGATAATATGTCTATTATTCTTGGAAGACCCTTTTTGAATACTGCAGGGGCTATTATTGATTGCACTAAAGGCAATGTCACTTTTCATGTTAATGGTAATGAGCACACGGTAAACTTCCGAGGAAACAACCTCAAGTTCATAGTATCAACTCTATTGGAAAAATTCCATCGATTATATTTGGAGGTTTTGAATTTCCTCTTCATACTGTCAAGAAGAAATATGATATTCTTATTGTTGGGGATGTGCCTATCCCCGTTGAGGTAACATAGTGTTATTCGAAATTTCTCCGGTTCCATGTTATTCGGGATGAGTTTGTTAACAAGACTTGATCAACCTTGATAGTGGATTCCTTTTGATGATCATGAGATGGATGAAACTAGAAGGAACAACCTTTTGTACCCTCCTTTTACTTTTTGTTATTTATATTAAACAAAATTAAAATAGTATTTTTTTTGTCTGTTATCTGGTTATCCGTGCAATATAAAAATACCCCGAAAATAAAAGTTCTCCAAATGCCTTGAAATTTAAATATGATTTTTTCTAGAATATTTTAGAATATTTGGCACAGAGAACACAGCGGGGGGTCACCCACCTGCCCACGAGGGTGGAGGGTGCACCCTACCCCCCTGGGCGCGCCCCCCTGCCTCGAGGGCCCACGGTGGCCCTCCTCCACTTATCCTTTCACCCACACACTCCTTCTTCCTCCCACAAACACGAACAACCAGCTCAAACCCGAGTCCAAGCTCGTTTTGCTGCCATTTTCGATCTCCTTGCTCAAAGCACCTCTCACAAACTGCTTGGGGAGATTGTTCCTTGGTATGTGACTCCTCCATTGGTCTAATTAGTTTTTGTTCTAGTGCTTTATTCATTGCAAATTTGTGCTGCCTAGGTGACCATGTTCTTGAGCTTGCATGTCAAATTTATATGGTTCCAAGTAGTTTTGATGCGTGATATAGGCTCTAGGCACTTGTAGGAGTAGTTGCTATCAATATTATTGAGTTTGGTTTACTTTTATTTTTGAAGTTACTAAAAATTTCAGAATTTTTTAGAAAATGATGAAGAGACTTTTGAGGGGATCATCGAGCCGAAGCTCGAAGGAAAAGGCATAGAAGCCTAAGTATAATCTGCCTCGCACCGTGAAGGTTCGGTCGTGTGAATGGCCTTCCGATGATTTCTTGAGAGCAGCCGGGATTTATGAAGATTTTTATGAATTGGCTAAGAATGCAGGCCTCACCGCTTTCCTCCACGACCAACGCGATCAGTATCTCTTACTCACAAATATCTTTGTGCAAAACTTTCATTTCCATTCTAGGAGCTCATCACCTACGGGGGAAACAAGGAAGGTTTCCGATGCACGAATCACTAGCATACATTTTCCTGTTTTACGCTATTTTGCATTATTTGCTAGTCATTGTTTAATTGGTCGCGGAAACTGTGGAAAACCTTAGTGTCCTTGATATTATTATTTTGCTCCATGGTTTATACGGTGATAACTTTGTTAGTATGGGCGACATTATTGCTAAACAGTTAAGTCTGAACCGTACAAAGGGGCCCATCTTTGGAGGCATCTATGCTTCACGCCTAGCTGCACATTTTAACATACCTATTAGGCATTATGAGAAGGAAGAAAAAGTGTTGCCTCGTGTTTATTTCTATACCTACTAATAAAGCAAGGTGTGTTTCTCCAATTTTTTTCATCCGTTCATCATTAAAAAAGTTCTGCTATTCGAGGTGGTACTAAATTTCTGTCCGTTCGTGTATTACAAAAGGAAAAACGCCACAATTCCATACATGGGCCGCCTGCAATGTGGCCCAGCAAAGCCAAACTATTTAATTTCATGCCCATCCGAAAACCCTATTTATCGCATGGGGGGTCAAATAGTCCCAGTGTCGCATAGGGCGCCCAACCTGGGCTGAACCGTTTTTTATTCTTATTATGTTTCTATTTTTTTTGTTTCTTTCCTGTTTCTTTTGTATTTTTTCCTTTCAAGTTTTTTTTATTTCTCCATTTTTCCTTAAATTCATAATTTTCAAAAGAGTTCGTAATTTAGGAAAAAAAATGATTTTTTTAAAAAATGTTCAAAATTCCAAAACATATCCTGTTTTATAAAAATGTTCAGAAATTTATATATTTTTTCTCATTCGAAAAATTGTCCAAATTTTTAAAAAATGTTCCATTTTTTATTTGTGTTTTTTTTTAGATTTTCCAAAAAATGCGTTTTAAAAATGTGTGCAAATATGAAAAATATTCTTGTTTTAGTGAAATATTCGCAAATTCTAAATAATTTATGAGTTCAAAGAAACCCATTTCTAAAATTGTTCTGAATGTTCAAAATATGTTTTCTTTAAAAACACAAATTCAAAAAAAATTCATGTTTTTATGAAAGATTCATGCAGAGATCTTTTTTGGTGGACATGTCAATTATCTCTCCCGTTGCTTTTTGCAAAGAAATGTCTCTCCCGTTGCAACACACGGGCATATGTGCTAGTAGATTATAAAAGTATGGTGGCACATGATTTTATTATTAAGAATAGGAAAGGAGAGCTTAAATACAAATTGTTTTTTGATAAACATCATCCTGAGACTATTACCCTACCTGCTCCTTCTTTGTTTGATTTATCTGCAGGCCAGTACCTTGTTCCGTTAAAGGCTATTCACGCCTGCCGGAACCCTGCACCAGCTATGGAGCCAGAGCCGGAACCACAAGTTGATCCTTCACGATAGTCTAATTAGCAGTCGGATCCAGAGATGATTGCCCACCAGTGGCAATCGGAGTCTTTTTCTTCTTCGCAGTACGACCTCAACTATTATTATGGATATTCGTCAGGACAACCGTGGCCATAGACCAACTTAGGCCAAAAGCCTAAGCTTGAGGGAGTACGTATTTCCATCGACCTTACATTTATGTTCATACACTCATTGCTAGATGTCGTTGCTCATACTTTTTCATTGTATCATCCATGCTAGTTTACTTTCCCTTTTTATGCTTTCTTCTTGTGTGTTTAATAAACCTTAAGAAAAACAAAAAAAATTAGTGTAGATTTTAATTAGTTTACTTTCCATGCTTGTAGAAGTAATTAAAAAGAAAACCCAAAAAGATTTCATGTTCTTCTTTTACTTGTTGGGAGCTCTCCCGTGTAAATAGTTTTATTTCTTTTCTTTGGGGGTCGAGAGGAGAAGACCATGATTAAATTGTTGAAGTGGCTCTTATATGCATAATTGTTGATCTGACAAAAGAGTCCATATTGCCTTGTTTTCTCCTGTTTATTGAATGCTTGCAGATTCCAGCTTAGTCCAATGCACGTGCACTATTATTATTATTCACATCGTTTGATAGTGCAAGTGAAAGGCAATGATGATGATTATATGACGAACTTATTGAGATGAGAAAAGCTGGTATGAACTCGACCTCTCTTGTTTTTGTAAATATGATTAGTTCATCGTTCCTGATTCAGTCTATTATGAATAAACATGTTTGCAATGACAACTAGAGATCATAGTTCTTGTGCCATGCTTGATTAGCTAGGAGCTTATAATGGTTTACCTTGCGTGCCAACATGCTATTAAAATGGTTGTGATGTGGTATGATAGGGTGGTATTCTCCTCTGAATGATTTAAGTGACTTGACTTGGCACATGTTCACACATGTAGTTGAAAAAAAATCAACATAGCCTTCACGATATTTATGTTCATGGTGGATTATATCCTACTCATGTTTGCATTCGGTGTTGATTAATTTTAATGCATGTTCATGACTATTGTCGCTCTCTAGCTGGTCGCTTCCCTGTCTTTTGCTAGCCTTCACCTGTACTAAGCGGGAATACTGCTTGTGCATCCAATCCCTTAAACCCCAAAGTTATTCCATATGAGTCCACCATACCTACCTATATACGGTACCTACCTGCCGTTCCAAGTAAATTTGTATGTGCCAAACTCTAAACCTTCAAATAAATATCCTGTTTTGCATGCTCGAATAGCTCATGTGTCAACTAGGGTTGTCCGTATCTTCCATGTTAGGCGGGTTATTCTCAAGAGGAGTGGACTCCGCTCCTCACTCATGAGAAAGTGGCTGGTCACCGGGATGCCCAGTCCCATGCTTTATGCAAATCAAATCAAAATAATTGCAAACAAAACTCCCCCTGGGACTCTTGTTAGTTGGAGGCACTCGTTGTTTCGAGCAAGCCATGGATTGATGCTTGTTGGTGGAAGGGGGAGTATAAACTTTACCATTCTGTTTGGGACCACCTATAATGTGTGTAGCAGGGAAGATATCGCCATCTCTTGGTTGTTATGTTGACAATGAAAGTATACTGCTCAAAATATTATTCAACTCTGTTTCAAAACCGAGCTCTGGCACCTCTACACATCCCTGCTTCCCTCTGTGAAGGGCCTATCTATTTACTTTTATGCTGAGTCATCATCCTCTTATTAAAAAGAACCAGTTGGAGAGCACTGCTGTCATTTGCATTCATTGTTGTTAGTTTACATTGGGTATGACTTGACTGGATCTCTTTTACCATGAATTACAATGTCTAGTCGGTCCTTGATCTTTAAAGGTGCTCTGCATTTATGTTTTGCGGTCACGGAAAGGGCTAGCGAGATACCATCTTGTTATATCATATTATGATTGTTTTGAGAAAGTGTTGTCATCCGAGATTTATTATTATTGCTCGCTAGTTGATTATGCCATTGATATGAGTAAACTTGAGACCTAAGCATTATTGTGAATGTGGTTAGTTATAATCTTTGCCGAAAACTTGAATGCTGGCTTTACATATTTACAACAACAAGAGCAAACGGAGTTTGTAAAAGTTTTTCTTTATCACTTTCAGTTTATCAACTGAATTGCTTGAGGACAAGCAAAGGTTTAAGCTTGGGGGAGTTGATACGTCTCCGTCGTATCTACTTTTCCAAACACTTTTGCCCTTGTTTTGGACTCTAACTTGCATGATTTGAATGGAACTAACCCGGACTAACGTTGTTTTCAGCAGAATTACCATGGTGTTATTTATGTGCAGAAACAGAAGTTCTCGGAATGACCTGAAACTTCACGGAGCAACTTTTTAGAACATATAAAAAATACCTGCAAAAGATGAAGGCCAGGGGGCCCACCACCTGTCCACAAGGGCGGGGGCGCGCCTGCCCCCTAGGGCGCATCCCCTACCTCGTGGCCCCACTGGAGTTCCTCCGACTCCAACTCCAACTCTATATATTGTGTTTCGGGGAGAGAAAAAATCAGAGACAATAATTCATCGGGTTTTACGATACAAGAGCCGCCGCCAAGCCCTAAAACCTCTCGGGAGGGCTGATCTGGAGTCCGTTCGGGGCTCCGGAGAGGGGAATCCGTCGCCATCGTCATCATCAACCATCCTCCATCACCAATTTCATGATGCTCACTGTCGTGCGTGAGTAATTCCATCGTAGGCTTGCTGGACGGTGATGGGTTGGATGGGATCTATCATGTAATCGAGTTAGTTTTGTTAGGGTTTGATCCCTAGTATCCACTATGTTCTGAGATTGATGTTGCTATGACTTTGCTATGCTTAATGCTTGTCACTAGGGCCCGAGTGCCATGATTTTAGATCTGAACCTATTATGTTTTCATCAATATATGAGAGTTCTTGATCCTATCTTGGAAGTCTATAGTCACCTATTATGTGTTATGATCCGTTAACCCTGAAGTGGCAATAATCGGGATACTTACCGGTGATGACCGTAGTTTGAGGAGTTCATGTATTCACTATGTGTTAATGCTTTGTTCCGGTACTCCATTAAAAGGAGGCCTTAATATCCCTTAGTTTCCGTAAGGACCCCGCTGCCACGGGAGGGTAGGACAAAAGATGTCATGCAAGTTCTTTTCCATAAGCACGTATGACTATATTCGAAATACATGCCTACATTACATTGATGAACTGGAGCTAGTTCTGTGTCACCCTAGGTTATGACTGTTACATGATGAACCGCATCCGGCATAATTCTCCACCACTGATCCATTGCCTACGAGCTTTCCATATATTGTTCTTCGCTTATTTACTTTTCCGTTGTCATTGCTATCATCACTACAAAATACCAAAAACATTACTTTTACTACTGTTACCTTTTGCTACCGTTACCAGTACTATCATATTACTTTGCTACTAAACACTTTGCTATAGATATTAAGTTTCCAGGTGTGGTTGAATTGACAACTCAGCTGCTAATACTTGAGAATATTCTTTGGCTCCCCTTGTGTCGAATCAATAAATTTGGGTTGAATACTGTCAGTGTCAAAACCGGCGGATCTCGGGTAGGGGGCCCCGAACTGTGCGTCTAAGGCGGATGGTAACAGGAGGCAGGGGACACGATGTTTTACCTAGGTTCGGGCCCTCTTGATGGAGGTAAAACCCTACGTCCTGCTTGATTTATTCTTGATGATATGAGTATTACAAGAGTTGATCTACCACGAGATCGGAGAGGCTAAACCCTAGAAGCTAGCCTATGGTATGGTTGTATGTTGTCCTACGGACTAAAACCCTCCGGTTTATATAGACACCGGAGGGGGCTAGGGTTACACAAGGTCAGTAACAAAGGAGGAGATATACATATCAGTATTGCCTAGCTTGCCTTCCACGCCAAGTAGAGTCCTATCTGGACACGAGACGAAGTCTTCAATCTTCTATCTTCATAGTCCAACAGTCCGGCCAAAGGATATAATCCGCCTGTCTGGAGACCCCCTAATCCAGGACTCCCTCAGTAGCCCCTGAACCAGGCTTCAATGACGATGAGTCCGACGCGCAGTGTTGCTTTCGGCATTGCAAGGCGGGTTCCTCCTCCGGATACACCACAGAAGAGTTTGAATAAAAGGGTAGTGTCCGACCCTGCAAAATAAATTCCACATACCACCATAGAGAGAATAATATTTCCACAAATCTAATCTACTGACACGTTTTGGCAACATGACATCATGCCATGGCTCGGTGATTATCCGAACCGTTTTTCTTTAACCAACCCTACACATAACGCAAGGCAGTTTCTTGACACGTCTTGTCAAAGCAGAGATCATGTCCCCCTTATTACGGGATTCTCATCAATACGGGTGTGGGTAACCCAACCGTGCCTAGGACTCCTAGATTTTAGGCAAGTCCCAAATGGCCACGAGGAGTACGCTTGATATTCACCCTCTTTATAAAGGGACAAGGCTTTTAGTTTTTTCCTCCCGTGCTCAATCGAATCCTTCTCCCGCCTCAAGTTCTAACACCCAAAGTCCAGGTCAGGTGCTTCAGACCTTCAATCATGTCCGGATCCAGCCTCCAGGGCCGGTGGATGCCCTCCTCCGCCACGGAAGAGGATATCAAGAAGTTGTGGGAGGCAAGATACTTAACCGCCAAAGTTTCGCATTGGTTGCCTGCCCGAGGGCAGGTCGTCCCTACTCCTGAACCCAATGAAGACGTCGTGTTCATCTCCCACTTCCTCCGAGGGCTAGGCCTCACTCTGGATCCCTTCATTAGGGGTTTCATGTTCTATTATGGGCTTGATTTCCACGATCTAGCCCCGGATTCCTTTCTCCACATCTCGGCATTCATTGTCGTATGTGAGGCCTTCCTCCACATTACCCCTCACTTCGGCCTGTGGCTCAAGACCTTTGATGTGAAGCCGAAGAGGTGCATTAATAAGCAAGATCGCTGGAACTCCATGGCCAAAGGGTTCCTTTCCAGAGGTGTCCAAATTATGGCAACGGGAATGGTTCTACGTCACCGCTCCCAGAAGTGCCAAGTGGGTAGCTTCCCCCACCTTTCGCTCGGGCCCTCCACCACAACTGATGTCATGGATCAGCAGGGGGCTGAGCTGGGGTCCAGCCAAGGATGTGCCCACACTGCAGAGCCGCATCCGAGATCTCTTCGAGGGAGATTTCAGTTTGATTATGGTAGTGCAAGTTATGCTGGTTCGTCGAGTCCAGCCTTGCAAATGCCGGCCCCTCCGCTTGTGGGAATTCAACCCAGAAGGACCGCACACTATTCAGAATTTCCTTGGGCTGACGCACAACGAGATGTACAAGTCATTATTTGGACCCCAAATAGAGTGTCCGGACACCATCGAGGACGTGGGCCTGAGCAGCAACCGCACCGCGGCCCAAGTAAGTAATCCTCTAGTTGAACACACTGGCTTTCTTTTGTCATGACATCATTCTGAAGAATCGCTCTTTTGACCAGGACTGGATAACAAAGGCGAAGATGATCCGGTGTTCGGCTCCCCTTCCTGAAGGCTTGGACAATCCGGTTCCGGAAAAGATGCTCGAGCCAGCACCTTGTCCGGTGCCCTCAAGGGAAGACGAAGGGGGGAATAAAGGGGGCAAAAGCGGGCCTCCACCGCTACCTATTCCAACCAAGGGAATGAGCGCCTCCGTGAGGGAGGATAACCAAGGGGAAGAATCTGACGTTTAATCGTCCCGGGGGAGGAAGAGGACTACCTCTGAAGATCCGGAAATCAAGGTCTCCAAACGGGAGAAGAAAACTCCACCAGAGGGTCCTGCCTCGGAGGGTGCTCTTGCCGCACAAAGTCCATGCGGGGATCAGCCCTCTAACGAGCTGTAAGTAATCAAAAGGTACTTAATAGCGAAGATATACTACCTTACTTCTGAGAAAAATAACCGAAGCATTTATCTTGCAGTTCGGATCTGAGCCCTTCTCAGCAGAGCTCGTCTTCGGGAGATCTTCTTTCGGAGATGATGGAGAGCGAAACGCCTCCCATGGACTCCCCAGCTCAAGAAGCGGGCGACCTTGAAGTGTCGTCGCGGAGGGTCACCCCGGATCCGGTGAGACCTGAAGATAATCCTATGGTCGCCCGAAGTCCCCAGTATCCGGCTCTTGAAGAGAGCAAAGAAAAGAATCCAGCACCGTCTGGTATGCGGTCGGACGCACTAAGGGATCTGCTAGGGCGAGCCACTATCTCAGAAGAGCACCGTACATTGATGGATACGGTGATTGAAAGGATATCGTCCGCCCAAAGCGGTTGCATGAAGCCTTTATGAGTCTACTGACAGGCTTTGAGGTACGTGAAATGATATGCATTTGTGGTAGTACCGCACATTTTTAGGCGTGCCCTGTGTAGATAGTAGCCCCTGAGACTCTGGTTGTCGTCGAAAACGGCGGCGAATAGAGGATCGTAGTCCCAGGTAATAACCAGACCGCCTTTATGTGCAGGTGTCTGAAGCTCCGGTGGCTAGCCGGACTAATGGGGTTGCCGAACTAAAGCGGCAACTGGATGCGGTGGATCTCGGGTAGGGGGTCCCGAACTGTGCGTCTAAGGCAGATGGTAACAGGAGGCAGGAGACATGATGTTTTACCCAGGTTCAGGCCCTCTTGATGGAGGTAAAACCCTACGTCCTGCTTGATTTATTCTTGATGATATGAGTATTACAAGAGTTGATCTACCACGAGATCGGAGAGGCTAAACCCTAGAAGCTAGCCTATGGTATGATTGTATGTTGTCCTACGGACTAAAACCCTCCGGTTTATATAGACACCGGAGGGGGCTAGGGTTACACAAGGTCGGTTACAAAGGAGGAGATATACATATCCGCATTGCCTAGCTTGCCTTCCACGCCAAGTAGAGTCCTATCCGGACACGAGATGAAGTCTTCAATCTTGTATCTTCATAGTCCAAAAGTCCGGCCAAAGGATATAGTCCGGCTGTCCGGAGACCCCCTAATCCAGGACTCCCTCAAATACTCTACCCTCGAAAACTGTTGCGATCCCCTATACTTGTGGGTTATCAGAGGGCAACCGTGGATACGGCTAGCCATGGAAAGTGAAAGTTATGGTGGAAAAAGGAATAAACTTTATTTTCTGTTTGGGAACCGCCTATGATATATCTATGCATGGAAAGTATTGGGAACTCTAAGTCATTTTCGTTGGTGGGATGGATACACCTCCCAAAATGTTTTTTATCTCTAAGTTTTTCGCTTTGAGCTCTGGCACCTCTACAAATCTCTACTTCCCTCTATGAAGGGCCTATCTTTTACTTTATGTAATTTTTATTTTGAGTCTCCATCTTCTCTTATAAAAGCACCAACTAGGAGGCAATATGATCGTGCTTAAGTATTGGGTGTAGTTAATATTCGAGTGTGTTTGATGAATGGATCAATGTTTGAGCATGATGGGATAGGGATAACTTATTTTAGCGTTGACATTTTGAAAGACATGGTTGCTTGTTGATATGCTTGAGTATCTAAATTATTATGTCAAAACTAGACTATTGCTTTGAGTCACATAAAATTCCAATTGTCTATGCTATAAAGAAAAGAATATGATATGACATGATGAACATCACTCCACATCAAAAAATTTGTTTTTATCACTTACCTACTAGAGGAGGAGTAGGAGTTAAGCTTGGGGATGCTGATACGTCTCCAATGTATCTATAATTTTTGATTGTTCCATGCTGTTTTATTATCAATCTTGGATGTTTTATAATCATTTTTATATCATTTTTTGGTACTAACCTATTGACATAGTGCCAAGTGCTAGTTGCTGTTTTTCCATATTTTTTACATTGCAAAAAATCAATATCAAACGGAGTCCAAATGCCAAGAAACTTTACGGAGATTTTTTATGGACCAGAAGGAAGATATTGGGCCCTGGTAGCACCTGGGGGGAGTCCCGAGGAGGGGACAACCCACCAGGGCGCGCCATGAGGTCTAGGCGCGCCCTGGTGGGTTGTGCCCACCTAGGGTGCCCCCGGACCGCCTCTTTGCTCTATAAATACCCAAATATTCCCCAAACCCTAGGGGAGTCGACGAAATATTCATCCAGCCGCCGCAGAGTCCAGAACCACCAGATCCAATCTAAACACCATCACGGAGGGGTTCACCACTTCCATTGGTGCCTCTCCGATGATGCGTGAGTAGTTCTTTGTAGACCTTCGGGTCCGTAGTGAGTAGCTAGACGGCTTCATCTCTCTCTCTCTCTCTCTTGATTCTCAATATAATGATCTCTTGGAGATCCATATGATGTAACTCTTTTGCGGTGTGTTTGTTGGGATCGATGAACTTTGAGTTTATGATCAGATCTATCATTTTATATCCATGAAAGTATTTGAGTTTCTTTGATCTCTTTTATGCATGATCTCTTATAGCTTCGTATTTCTTCTCCGATATTTGGGTTTTGTTTGGCCAACCTGATCTATTTATCTTGCAATGGGAAGAGGTGCCCGGTAGTGGGTTCGATCTTACGGTGCTTGATCCCAGTGACAGAGAGGGAACCGACACGTATGTATCGTTGCTACTAAGGATAAAAAGGTGGGATCTATATCTACCGCCATAGATAAACGGATCTTGTCTACATCATGTCATCGTTCTTATTGCATTACTCCGTTTTCCCATGAACTTAATACACTAGATGCATGCTGGACAGTGGTCGATGTGTGGAGTAATAGTAGTAGATACAGGCAGGAGTCGGTCTACTAATCTTGGATGTGATGCCTATGTAATGATCATTGCCTGGATATCGTCATAATTATTTGAGGTTGTATCAATTGCCCAACAGTAATTTGTTTACCCACCGTTTACTATATTTCTCGAGAGAAGCCACTAGTGAAACCTACGACCCCCGGGTCTTCTTTCTCATATATTTGCCTTTGCGATCTACCTTTTTATTTGCTTTTATTTTCAGATCTATTAAACCAAAAAACCCAAAAATACCTTGCTGCAATTTATTTTATTTGGCGTTCTGTCTATCAATATTTACAATTTTTTCCCGTCCACGTGCCATTTCTGGCGCCGTTACCCGAAAGGGATTGACAACCCCTTTAACACGTCGGGTTGCGAGTGGTTGTTATTTGTGTGCAGGGGCTATTTACGTTGTGTTGCTTGGTTCTCCTACTAGTTCGATAACCTTGGTTTCATATCTGAGGAAAATACCTACCGCCGCTGTGCTGCATCATCCCTTCCTCTTTGGGGAAATACCGACGTAGTTTCAAGCGACATCAGTTTGCGCTAGTGCATGAGGAGGAGTGCCGCCGCGGCCCCCACATCGACCACCACGTTCCACTGCCGCCCCCGCGGGTATTGCCGGAAGATGAGGAGGCGGAGGCGGAGTACCAAGCCGCCCTCGAGGAGGCCGTGCAGCACGCGCTGAAGGTGAGCCGGCTCGAGGAGGACGTCTGTTGGGATGGGCTGGAGCATGCCCTTGCCTTGTCCGCAGCAGGGGACTCCGTCCATACGCCCATGTTCGTCCCGCCACCGCCGCTGGTGCCACCCCTCGTCGAGCCCAAGGCCGAGCTGGAGCCGAAGTGCGAGCCAATGACCACGCGGAAGTGGTCGCCGCCGCCCCCACTTGGCTTGAGGAGTCCTATTTGTGGACCGGCCAGCTTCGCGAGTGGGTGAGCGCGCCTCCCTGCTACTACGTCTCCACGCTGGAAGAGGAGGCGACCCACCTTGAGCGCTGGAAGGCGCATTGGCTCACCGAGGAGGAGGCCGACGGCGAGCAGCAGATGCGCCGGGAGCAGTAGCTGCGTCGCGACGAGGAGGCATTGCGGCTTGAGGAACATGAGGAGGAGCGTGCGTTCGCCACCGCAGCAGACGTCGGAAGAGGCTGCCCTGGCGACCTATCAAGCAGCGTTTGGTTGGGTTGGCCGCTTCCTGTCTTCATTGACCTCACTGGCGGCAACGACAACGACGGCAAGGGCAAGGGCAAGGCGGTCCACTAGAGCAACGTGCGGGCATTTAGAGTTTTTTTAATGTTTAGTTATGTTCAAGTGGACTTTGGCCGACGGTTGACCGGCCATTTTAGGCTAGTTATAATGGAAGTATCATAAGTAGTATCATGCATGCCAACTAGGCAAATTTTATGAGGTGACATAGAATTAAATGAAGAAAGAGAGGGTTGAGTATCATATTAAATATTCTGCTACTATGTGTCATGCATGCTAATAAATGAAGTCATCTATGATACTATGCACTACAGATGTAGTATCATACACTAGGGCCTTCTTTGGTTCATAGGATAGGAATTTTATAGAAATAGGAAAATTATAGGAAGTGAAATGACATGCATGTCAATTCTTATAGAGAAAGAGATGCCATTTGGTGCATAGGATATGATTTTTTTCATTGAGTCTAGGCTAATATTTTTTCCCTCCAAAACGTGAAGGATTGATTCCTACATAGGAATAGGAATTCATTCCTACAAACCAAAGGGCTTCAAAAGAATTTTTCCTTTGCAAATCCTATCCTATATAATTCCTACAAAAATCCTACAAATCAAAGAAGGCCTAGTATCATATGCATGATACTAGTATATGATACTTTCCATTACGACCAACCTTATGTATAATTATACTTTATTAACTTTGTTTCGGCCACGTGGATGAAAATGGGTATGCCTCCGTTGGGCGCACCAGCAGATCCAAATCAAAAAGCGGACACACATGTCCGCCTGATCGACCCAAATGGATGAAAAGCGAATAAAGCGTGCGTCCGTTTGAATCGCCCCGTTGAAGTTGCTCTAATATAATGTAAATCTATTTTTTTTTTGAGACGAGCCCTTTAAACCGGAAATTAGGGAGTAACAGATCTGAATTATTTTCGTAAAAGAAGTTTGAAAAGGGAGCTGAAGCGGCAGCTTCCTTTTGTGCTGTGTGCTTAGGTAGACGGTCGCCGAGCTGAATGCTGCTCTGACCTGCGCGGGTCCCACGCTTCAAGGCTTGGAGGATGGCCGGTGTGGGAATAAAGGGCGTGGGAGAGCGGAAAAAAATTGCGGGCTCCACACAAGAGAAAACCGCAAACACCCCGTTAAACCTCCACGGTGACTGCATACGCCGGCGCTGCTGCCTCGCACAACTTCGAGGGGGAGCTGTCCGCGGCGAGCGAAGTTCGGCATCTCCTTCTCGCCGCTCCGTGGCGGCGATGCCACCTCGGGCTATCAGCATAAAGGTCCGCAATCCCCCTCTTCTGAAGTTTTTTTTGTCAATTTCATGCCGCAACTTCTACGCCGATGAATATTTGATCCGAGGCAGCGGTGCAGGGATCTATGATGACCAGCTTCCGATCTAATTTGAGGTTTCTTTGCCCGCTTTTCCCCAGGTGGCGAGGGAAGAAGATTTGTCCTCACACATTGGAAACGATGGCTTCTATTTTGATCTCGTCGACTTCGACAGGGTGAGGGCTTTCCAGATCCCGGATAACACGACTATGTCCCGATTGAAGGTACCACCTTGCCTTATTCAACTACTAGAAGGACCACTGTTTCACTAAAAAGCTTAAACCCTAAATTTGGTCTATAGGATTTTGTACTTTTTAACAGATCTATCCGTAAGACTTCAAGGAGCTGAGATAACGAGGCTTTTAGTTTAGGAGAAGTTAGGCCTTGCCTTAGCCCGTAGCAATTTTTTGTGCTGAGCAGGTAGAGGATCTCTCATTTAGTCCTCTCCTGCAAGCATTTTAGCATCTCTGCTTCTGGGTGTGTGCTATGTTGTATTCTGTTGTTAAGTAATAGGCCATTTTCATGTGATTTTTTTAACAGTTTTGCTAAAGCACATCTAGATGTGCTAACCCCTTTTTTTAATGTAAGTCTATTGTGGAAATCATGAGTCGCTGTACAAATTTTCCACTTCACCCCTTCTTCAATGAAGTATGGAGTATAACAGGTTTGAGTGGTCGTAGACTTGTTGCATGTTATTTAACAGAGCTATATAGAGATTGGCTTTCATCACTCTGCATTGGTGTACCTTATTGCAAAGAGAAAACTGCATTAGAACCCCCTAAACTATCACAAGTTCCTCACTTGACTCCCTCAACTTGAATCTCTAGGCTGGGGCTTCCTAAACTTGTCTTCATCTCACCTAGCTCAACTCCAAAAAACAAAATGTGCCACATGATCATCCCCCTCAGCATCTTCTCTTAGTATAACAGAGAAAGGGGGCTATGGAGCTCAAGCTGCATTTATAGTTTTTAGTATGTATGGTCCATTCTATCTATATCTATACTTCTATACTTCTAAATTGAATATGAAAAGAGCGAGTTGCGGAGATCCAACACATCTCACCCGTCCATGTGTTTAGTGCAAACAAGGTTAGCATCCTCCCCTAATTAATAGCATACCTGATATCAGCGCCAATGCTACCAATTAATTATATTCTACCAAATATCAACCTGCTGCCAAACATAAGTGTGCAATGCAATTGATATATTGCCTAATATTGACGTGCATTTCACGTACATGATTACTAGTATCATTAAATTTGCTAAGAAATTTCTACCCCAAATGTTTTAGCTGAAGAATTCCAGATGATCAGCAGGGTTTTCTATTTTCCATCAATTGTAAGAGTGAATGACGAGTTTCTATTTTTATGTTGTTTATAGATATATCTTGTGCAAGCAGACAAATATGTTCCTTTCCATCGTATTGTTTCTGATGGTTCATAATGACTTCAGTATTAATTGGTTAAGTTGTTCACAGGAGGAAATTGCAGTAGAGTTCAGCATCCCATCTCAATTTCAGCGCCTCTGGTTGTTTTGTAAAAGGCAAAATGGGACATGGCGTCCTGTTAGGCCATTCTCTACCGAAGAAAACAATCTATCTGTAAGAAGGCATTGTTCATGCTACGTTCTGGTTGCCGTTTTAGACAACTTATGTTCTTACTGGTTCTTGATACAATTCTTCTTGGCAGAACTTTGGGAGTAGCCCGTTTGTGTCTAGTTAGTTTGGTTGTTATCATCTTATTATCTATTGGAAATTGGGTGTCGCTGTGGCTATGCGAGCTTGCACTCAGCCCACTTCGTTTAAGGATGCCTGGCTTATTTTCTTATTACAAAAAGGTGACATCAGGAGCTAGTCCCTGCTCCCTGGTTGGTCTTTTTTCTTATCTTATCTATGGGTGTATCTATTTTTTAGCATCTTATCATCCATATCCTATTGTGCGAAGAAAGAAATATACTACATTCTCTAGTATCTTCCTATATTATTGTTTAGGAGCACCCGCCAGTGCTTAGATGAGGGCGAGCGCCATTGCCTAGGTCCTCTGACCCATAACCAAGCTGTTATAGGGCATCCTAGCGTAACCACCCATTTAAGGGATAAGATCCTGCTAGTCAGAATTAAGAATTCACAGCCAATGTTTATGTTACGGCTAATAATCTTACTATATCTTAATTCATGCTTACAAATGTTTCATAGTTAATACACGATAATTACTAAACTAATCATGAGTTTAGCACAATTCTAATGCTGCATGATGGAGAAACTCAAATTAGCCTTCTTTAGTTCCACTGCAGCAAGAATAAGGGATCCCCTCAGGGTTTGAGCTAGCCTGGCGCACTTATGAAGTACACGCAACCAATCAGCGCCGTACCTTGTAGTTGTAGTCTGTGCTAGCTTGTCTATCTCATGCAACCTAGGCAACCAATGATGCCTTATATGAAAGGATAATTACAAATAATTACTCTTGCAGATGACTAGCCTTCATAAACTATTGTCAAGGACCTTCTTGTTCCTGAATCCTGATGGTGTGAAGCTGTTTTTGGAGGTTGATCCTGAAACCTGAACTTGAACATATTTATATTTACCTTTGTGGATGTCTGTAAAAAGGACCCTTCTTGTTCAATCCAACGGCTTATTTATTTAAATTCTCTCGCTATTGGCTCCTTGTAGGTGCTCAATGATTCTTCCCCACAAAATCTGAGCAACGATGATGGATTAGTGTTTTTAAAGCTTTATGACCCAGAACAAACGCAGATACGGTCAGTACCTTTTACTTAGAAGTTAAAACTCTCTTGTTCTTTTTTGTTTATCAGTTGAGATCTTTAATTTATACTCTGTTCTCTGAATGAGGCTCACAGATATATTGGAATGCTGTTTGTAAAAGCTTCATCAAGGCCTTCAGATATTCTTCCGAAACTAAGAAGTCTAGCTGGTTTTTGTGCAGATGAGGAAATGGAATTATATGAGGTCAGGTTTTGCTTTACTGCAATCTTGCCACTACTAATCTGAAATGCAGTTTTTCACCACCACATTTTATGTTTTCTCATTTTAATATGCAGGAAATCAAATTCGAACCTTCTGCCATGTGTGAAGCCATAGATGCCAATATTACATTTTCAGAAAGCCAGGTTCGTCTCTGTCTCTGCTGTAAATATCTGCAACTGAGGGCGTTTTAAAATGAAAAATTCAGGTCGGGGAACCTCTCCCCCAGTGACCTTTCAAAAAAAAAAAACAGGTATGTATTTCGTGCAAGCGTCTTCACATTTCCATGCCCTTTTAAACACTTTCTTGGTCCTTTTCTTCTTGCAGATTGGGCATGGGGATATCATTTGCTACCAGAAAAGCTCGAAGTCTTTGAGCCACCATGCATACCCTTCTGTTGAAATATTCTTCAAGCGTATTCATGATTTGAAGGCAGTTGTTCCGGTGCTTTACTTTCCCATCTCTGAAGACTTAAATTCTAGCTCACTGCTATTGGTGGCATGATTATATTTTTCGTCTTCTTTTTTAGGTTTCTCTCTTGGATCCTTATTTCGGCAATACCATCATCACGTAGTATATTTTCTAGTTTGGCTCTTGGATTTGTCTGAGTCACGACTGACGACATTTTTTTTACATGGCTGCTGCTGATGTGCTGTTGCTGCTTCTTTTATACGCCTCCTGAGTTGCTGCTGGCAATGTTGAAAAAAAATGGCTGCTGCTACCTGCTGTTGTTACTGTCTTTATTAATGGGGCAATATTTTGATGTCATCTCACATCTCATTTTTTTTGTTTATCATTACATACTCCCTCCATCCCATAATCTAGGACCTTTTTTGACACTATGTACATTTTATTAATTATTTGTATAGTCGCCGTATCGCTGAATTGCTGTTTCTAGAATTGCTGTATCCCATGTCCCTGTTTCCTTATCGTCGTATCGGTATTTCGTCGGTAGTTTGAAAAGCAAATATACTCATGTGAACATCTACCCCTACTATATCTGCCCCTCGTTCCCCTTTTATGATTCATGCCAAGCTGATCGTTGATTCTGTTGTTATTTTCAGCTTTTCCCAAGTTTTATTTTTGTAAACAGTTGAGTATGGGTTTGGAGGAACAAACATATGCTTTTTGTTGCTGTTATTGATGTCATGATGCTGGCATCTGATTTGCCTCTATATGTGCCAACGTTTATGTATTCCTTGCAGTTCCTTGTATTTTGTAGTTTGTGCAACTAGCAAGGTGCCGTTTACGTAATGACAAGAATTACATGTAGGGGGAGCAAAGGAAGATATTAGCTCTGGAAGAGGAGGTTGCTAGGTTAAAACATCAGTCTGACCTTCAAACAGAGAAGGCAAACATGGGTAGTTCTACTAACCAAGAACTTGTCTAACTTCTCATTCTCCATTGTTTAAAAGTACACTATAAATTTGTAGCAGCAACATATAAGATACACCAATGCAATGCAGAATGCCAGCGATTTAAACGTGAGCGAGACAATGCGGTACGACAGCTGAATGAGCTGCAGGATCAGAATCCTCAGATTTTCCTCGAGTTTCCCATCACAAATTTGCTGCAAGCAACGGAGAACTTCAGTGACCTGTGTAAGGTTGGAGACACCGAATATGGACGTGTATATAAAGGCATTATACACGATACTACAGTAGCTATCAAGCTATGCAGATCTGATATTTTATTTCAACAAGAGGTAGCCTATGCCTGTATTAATGTATCACTTAGCTGATTCTGTTACTAACATAAGGTCATCACAGGTTTCTATTCTTCGTCAAGGCAGACATCCAAGCATTGTCAACTGCATTGGAAAATGTTCTGAAGTTTCAGCTCTTGTGTACGAGTGGTTGCCAAACGGAAACCTCCAAGATCACATTGTTTGTGCTAATGGCTCTACACCTCTCTCGTGGCAGATCCGCACACAGATCATCGGTGAGATTTGTTCTGCGCTGCTGTTCCTGCATTCGTGTGAGCCTCATGCTTTGGTCCATGGCGATCTACGTCCTTGTAACATATTTGCCAACGCCAACTTCAGAAGCAAGATCTGCAACTTTGGTATGTTAACCCTGTTTCTCCAGCCCGGCAACCACCAACCAGCTCTGACAGCCAGGTTGCCATACCTGGACCCGGAGTTCCTCACCACCGGAGAGCTCACACCCCTTTCTGATGTCTACTCTCTGGGTGTTATCATCCTGTGTCTCTTGACTGGATTGCCTCCCTTGACTATTGCAAAGAAAGTTTCAGAAGCATTGGAGAATAATAGCTTGCACACGCTGATTGATAAATCAGCAGGGAACTGGCCTTATGTACAAGCCAAGCAGTTAGCCGTCATTGGTCTTAGCTGTGTGGAAATGACGAGGGAAAAGCGACCTGATCTCTTAACAAAGGTATGGCCAGTTGTTGAGCCCCTTATCAGGAAGCCTCCTGCAGCCCCATGGCCATATGTCCAATCGGCAGTTACAGGAAGTTCCGCGCCTGGCCACTTGATTTGTCCAATTCGCATGGTAATAACTTTTGTCAGCATTTCTATCATTTCCAATAGCTTGGGGTCTGGGGATATGTTTTTATACTAGGATAGGAATTTTCTTATTGATGTGGAAACAGGTTAGACAACAAAATTTTGAAGGCTGCCAGGGGCCAGTTAATAACATATTTTGCCCTTCGTTTCTTGGAGTGGTTATAATGCATGTCTAAAAGATTCCCTGCCTAATGACCGCCGGGTGGTAAACCTGTACATTTCAGGATATTATGAAGGATCCTCAAGTGGCATCTGATGGATTCACTTACGAAGCAGAAGCCATAAGGCGCTGGTTTGATGGCGGGAACAACAGGTCTCCGATGACGAACTTGCCGCTAGCAAATCGTGATCTCGTCCCAAATCGCGCCGTCCTCTCTTCCATCCAGGAGTACCATGAACAGCAGAGGCAGCCAGGTTCCTGAACCTCAATCTTCTGACGACATTAGGGCAATATGGCTATATGTATATGTATAACTTGCTGCGTAGGTATCCTGTACATTCGCGAGCAGTTTACCTCTAGTCGATCTTGTTATGTTCACAATCTGTAGCATGACGAACCAAGGATTGATCTTGTTATGTTGAAAATCTACTAATTAATTCCGTTTGGAATTCGCAATCTGCTAATCTTACTCTGCAATGTTTTGCAGTTATACCTTGTTTGGCAATCTAGTACCCCCTCCGTCCTATATTTCAGCGACAAATATGGGACGGAGGGAGTATATGACTTGCCTTCGTCTAGGGTTTTACACTTTTAATGCTTTGCCAGCTATGGAAAATACCCCTTGGCTGTCAGGTGCATATGCACCTGCTATGAAAAACTAAATTAATAATTGCGGAAAAATAAAAAAAATAAAAAAAATTGGCAACAAATTTGACTTTCTGTTTTTCTCGTATGAAAAGTTTTGCCAATGAAAATCTCCAGTAGACTTTTGAAAAAAAAAGAGGACAAAAAGTGTGAATGGTAACTTGTATGTAGTGTTAATTATTTTTTTCGCCCACAAACCATGAAAGTCATTCCTTAGCGAATTTACACGAGTATATAACACTAATCATATCTGTTGCTAAAAAGTTTGAGCATCTTTTGACTTCTTTGCAATTACTATTTTTTAAAAATCGGATGCAGCGACACCCGAGAGCCAAACGTCTGCCTCCATTTCAGCTATGCTATTTGTACCAGGGGTGTTCCCCAACTTAAAATTGATTGCACTAATCAAATAATTAAATTGAATATTTATTTTGCAATTTTGTTAAATGGTAAATAAGTAAACCCCTTCTCTCTTCGTGCCTTGACTCGAGACTGACCCCCGAACCATCGACCTCTTGTGATGTTTGGAAGCTACCTAAATTATTTGGCAACGTTTGCACAAGCCTAGATATCACCTGTAATGCAACCATCTGTTCATCGGCATGATGGCTTTCCTCAAAAAAATAGTGAAGATATTTTCTAAATATAAATGACACAGTTCCTCCGATTGACTTGGGATGATTTGTGCGGCCTCAATATATTCTAGCGAGGCTACGTTTAAAATTTCGTCCGAATCGAAGTTCGTTTGGCGCTTGAACAATTAAATATGCGGTCGCAGTAGTCGGTTAAATAAATAAATACAATTGCTAAAAAAAATGTCTAATTGGGCCAGCCTGCATTTCCCTCTCTCTAGCCCAATAGGCTACCTCAATTGCCACCTAAGTCCAGCCCAGGATCCCCACCTAGGCCCTGCTATAAAAGGCAACCACTCCCTGGAAAATGCACATGAGCTTCTGGGTGCTCCACCCCCTTATATGAATATCAAATTCAGAAAATACCAGAGATATTAAAAAAAACTGGAATCTTGGGATATCAAATCTGGGTGTCCAATCTACCCCGGTTTGAAGTTTCATAGAAAAATACCAAGAACTGTGTCCGCGACGAAGAAAATATAGTCTGATGTAAACTTTGTGCATGAAGTTATTCTCCTATTTTTTTAAACTTTGTGCGAAGTGTTCTTATCTTTTATGTGATTCCAGATGCTAAACAAGGAATGTGGGAAAGTTGATTAAGCTAGCCACCTGTTTGCCTCACATGGGGATAATGATTTACGATGTGATGATGTGGAGGCAGGAGGTGTCGACCATGGCGGAGGTGGCGATGGAGAAGATCTAATCATCTGCTACAAATCTACCGGATACGCAAGGGCATTGTGAGTTACTTGTGACTTTTACCCTCTTGATTGATGCAAGAGTTGTTCGACATTGTAGTATGGACATGCCTACTTTTTTGAAAATTTTCTTTCTTTAGTATTTGAGTTCACGACTTCACTTGAATTGAAGAGCATCGGATATTGTTAACCATTATTTTGTTTAGAAAGCTTCCTACAAAAAAACTATTAAGAAAGCAGAGTCATTAGTGTGTTTCAAAGAAGGGAAACGTTTTACGCCGGCAGGCCGGCCAAGCTCTTGCGCCGGTCACACCAGAAACGTGCGATGGGTTGTGATCGTACGATGCAGCCAGCACCGCTCTTCTTTAAAAAAATCTCATTTAACCTTATCCTCTTACGTCTGTTCCCAACCTTATCCTCTCGCATCTATTCCCCATCGCTCATTCTGTTTCTCTCACCAGAGAAATTTCTGCCCCAAACGCTCATTCTCTCTGCTTCGTTGCTTTCACCGGAGCTTCTCCCTACCCAACCTAGCCCCGCCGCTGACCTGCTACTTCGATCCAGGGGTGACGGTGGCGCCGCCGCACGGCTGTTTCTCCCGCTGCTGGTGGTCGCCGATGCCGGTCAGGTGCCGCGCGGAGAGAGCGGAGACGCGGTGCGCGTGCGGTGGAGAAGGCGCCACCGCATGTCGCCGGAAATCACGAGCTGTGGGAGCGCCGAGATCCCCTGCCCATGGGTGGATTCGGCGACCCGCGGGTGGTGGTGTTGCGACCAGCGCGTGACGGTGCTGGGACCAGCGTCCGCCGGTGCTGGAACCATTGACGTCAGAAGCTACATCCGGTGACTCCGCGAGCTGCAACGGCGGTGGCCGGAAGCTGCGATGATGGTGCCCCAGTGCTACATCCGTCGACGGCAGAAGCTACATCCGGCTCCTGCAAAAGCTATGAGTGGCCCTTGCAAAAGCTGCCACCGGCAAGTCTGACGGGCTACGACCGGCGGCTTGGAAAGCTTCAACCTCTGCATGCGGAAGCTACAACCGGCGCCCGTAGAAGCTGCAACCGGCGAGGTGCCGACTGCGATGGCGGCTTAGAAAGCTACAACCGGCGGTGGGAAAGCTGCATCCGGCGCCTTCAAAAGCTGTACCCGGCGGCGCGGAATGCTGGAACCGGCGGCACGGCGTGCTACAACCGGCAAGGCAGCGTGCTACGACGGCAACGCTTTTTTGCTGGATCCCTTTGTAAGTTTTGCTGGAACCGGCATTTGTTTTTGCTGGAACCAGAGAGATTTTTTGCTACGACCAGCGGGCAGCGACTCATTTTTTGCTGGATTCAGTGATTTATTTTGCTGGAACAGAAGATTTTTTTTGCTGCTACTGGCTTTTTTGGAATTTTTGTTGCTGACTTTGTGATTTGTTGAGACATGATAATGCAGGCCGATGACGGCGACGCCGGAGGCGGTGACCATGGGATGTTGCAACCACGGTCATCCCGTGCTGGCACCGGCTATTGGAGAGCTGCAGTCGAAGTTGGGAACCCACCGGCGCTGGTGCTGCAATCTTGCGGCTGAAGATGGTGAGTGCTGGGAACAGGAGCGCGCGGCGGCACGAGCGCCGGCGAAGTCGAGTGGCGTGGGTGGCCGGAATACATGGGATGCAGAGGAGGAGTCCAGCTAGTCGGCGAGACAGATCCAGCGTGTTTGACTTTTATTCAGGGCGTTTAGCGATTCATCTGAACGGTTTAAATGCGCTGTATCCTACGGTCGCGGGGCGACCGGCCCAAATTTGGGCCGGCGCACCGGCGCCTATAAGTGCCCTTCAAAGAAGCTATATACATGCCATCTCGCCAAGCACTGTTAACATGTTTTTTTAGGAGCATTTTTTCCCCACCATGTCTTCATCGGGGCTGTCACCGGCACACTCCTCACTTCCTAAACACATATTCTTCGTGCATGTACTTGCAGTGCATGATTCTCCTATTCGAATAACAACAGTACATAGAGCCATTCACTGGAAATGCCTTCTCTTACACCTTGTGGTTGATTTTCCAATTCTGCAGATAAACACTACCAAAGTAGATTTTAATTACGTCAACGAGCTCCCTAGTGAAAGCTTTAGCCATTTTTAATTGATCTGGTGCTAATTTACTACTTTACTGTTTGATATTTGGAATTGTTTTACTGTAAATAACTCAAATTCAGTGTGCAATGTGACACTACAACGACATGACATCACAGAACAAGAACTACTTGCTAAGCACAACCATAAAGTTTGTTATTCTGAATATTTTGATCTGGTCATTGAGATTTATTTTTAGGTGATCTATTTATCTGATTTTGTAATTATCGTTTCTCTAACTAATACTGCCATAAGTTAAGATGGTGAACTAAATCTGACTCTCTTACATATAGCCTATAGCAACCTTCCTTGAATGGATAGGCCGCCTAACTCCATTTTCTAGGATGGATTTTTTACAGGCTTTTTGTAAATGGGTATGTGTAATTTTTACATTGTTTTGGAGAGAGCCTATGGACTAGAGAAGCCATAGCAATGTGTCACACTATTTAGAATATTTGCAGCTGACATCATATTCTTCTTATCTAACCTTCTACTTCCCCCGTCTGGAATTAGTTGACACACAAATGGATGTATCTGAGATACATCTGTTTGAGCGTGTCAACTAATTCCGGACCTAGGGAGTAACATTTATTGAGGATAATCACTGGAAGAACGGTTTCTTCTTAAGAAACAACTGAAACCATCTTGACTAGATACAATAGTTTTTTTATGTTTTCAGTGCAGAACACACGGATGTCTAAGAAATTAAATTTTGTTTATAAGTAAGTATTTTTTGTAGTTTCTTCATATAATAATCATTTATTCAACATCGGTCTTGATTAGTTGATTATTTAGTAGCAAAAATGATTCCATGGTGCCCATGTCAAGTCTAGCAGTGGATCAAAAAAAAGCATGCAAACTCATATTTGCTCTTTGTTGTATAGAGTATAAGCATTATTTGTGCGTGCCAGAGTTTGGAGTAAATGAGCTAGGCCAAATTTCCGTAACTTCCCCTAGCAAGTGTAATTATTTGAAGGAAATATGCCCTAGAGGCAATAATAAAGTTATTATTTATTTTCTTATATCATGATAAATGTTTATTATTCATGCTAGAATTGTATTAACCGGAAACATGATACATGTGTGAATACATAGACAAACAGAGTGTCACTAGTATGCCTCTATTTGACTAGCTCGTTGATCAAAGATGGTTATGTTTCCTAGCCATAGACATGAGTTGTCATTTGATTGACGGGATCACATTATTAGGAGAATGATGTGATTGACTTGACCCATTCCGTTAGCTTATCACTTGATCGTTTAGTATGTTGCTATTGCTTTCTTCATGACTTATACATGTTCCTATGACTATGAGATTATACAACTCCCGTTTACCGGAGGAACACTTTGTGTGCTACCAAACGTCACAACGTAACTGGGTGATTATAAAGATGCTCTATAGGTGTCTCCGAAGGTAGTTGTTGAGTTGGCATATTTTGAGATTAGGATTTGTCACTCCGATTGTCGGAGAGGTATCTCTAGGCCCACTAGGTAATGCACATCACTATAAGCCTTGCAAGCATTGTAACTAATGAGTTAGTTGTCGGATGATGTATTACGGAACGAGTAAAGAGACTTGCCGGTAACGAGATTGAACTAGGTATTGAGATACCGACGATCGAATCTCGGGCAAGTAACATACCGATGACAAAGGGAACAACGTATGTTGTTATGCGGTTTGACCGATAAAGATCTTCGTAGAATATGTGGGAGCCAATATGAGCATCCAGGTTACGCTATTGGTTATTGACCGGAGACGTGTCTTGATCATGTCTACATAGTTCTCGAACCCGTAGGGTCCGCACGCTTAAAGTTCGGTGACCATCGGTATTATGAGTTTTTGTGTTTTGATGTACCGAAGGTAGTTTGGAGTCCCGGATATGATCACGGACATGACGAGGAGTCTCGTCTCGAAATGGTCGAGACGTAAAGATCGATATATTGGACGACTATGTTCGGACACCAGAAAGGTTCCGAAAGGTTTCAGACATATACCGGAGTACCGGGGGGGTTACCGGAACCCCCGGGGGGCTTAATGGGCTTACATGGGGGCAGCAAGGGAAGTGTGGGGCGCCCCCCCCAAGGCTCAAACCGAATTGGTTTAGGGCAAGGGGGGTCGGCCCCCTCTTTCCTTCTCCTCCTCTCCCTTTTCTTCCCCCTCTCCTACTCCTACTAGGAAAGGGAGGAGTCCTACTCCCACTGGGAGTAGGACTCCCCCTCTTGGCGCGCCTCTCCCTGGCCGGCCGCCTCCTCCCTTTGCTCCTTTATATACGAGGGCAGGGGGCACCCCATAGACACAACAATTGATCATTGATCTCTTAGCCGTGTGCGGTGCCCCCTCCACCATAATCCACCTCGATCATATCGTAGCGGTGCTTAGGCGAAGCCCTGCGTCGATAGCATCATCATCACCGTCACCACGCCGTCGTGCCGACGAAACTCTCCTGTGAAGCTTTGCTGGATCGGAGCTCACGGGACGTCATCGAGTTGAACGTGTGCAGAACTCGGAGGTGCCGTGCGTTCGGTTCTTGGATCGGTCGGATCGTGAAGACGTACGACTACATCAAACGCGTTGTGCTAACGCTTCCGCATTCGGTCTACGAGGGTACGTGGACACACTCTCCCCTCTTGTTGCTATGCATCACCATGATTGATCCTGTGTGTACGTAGGATTTTTTTTGAAATTACTACGTTCCCCGACAGTGGTATCGGAGTCAGGTTATTGCGTAGATGTTATATGCACGAGTAGAACACAAGTGAGTTGTGGGCGATACAAGTCATACTGCTTACCAGCATGTCATACTTTGGTTCGGCGGTATTGTTGGATGAAGCGGCCCGGACCGACATTACGCGTACGCTTACGCGAGACTGGTTCTACCGACGTGCTTTGCACACAGGTGGCTGGCGGGTGTCAGTTTCTCCAACTTTAGTTGAACCAAGTGTGGCTACGCCCGGTCCTTGCGAAGGTAAGAATGGTTCTTGCTCAGCCCGTAGCACCCATGTAAAACTTGGAACAACAAAGTAGAGGACGTCTAACTTGTTTTTTCAGGGCATGTTGTGATGTGATATGGTCAAGACATGATGCTATATTTATTGTATGAGATGATCATGTTTTGTAACGGAGTTATCGACAACTGGTAGGAGCCATATGGTTGTCGCTTTATTGTATGCAATGCAATCGCCCTGTAATTGCTTTACTTTATCACTAAGTGGTAGCGATAGTTGTAGAAGCAATAGTTGGCGAGATGACAACGATGCTACGATGGAGATCAAGGTGTCGCGCCGGTGACGATGGTGATCATGACGGTGCTTTGGAGATGGAGATCAAAGGCACAAGATGATGATGGCCATATGATATCACTTATATTGATTGCATGTGATGTTTATCCTTTATGCATCTTATTCTTCTTTGTTTGATGGTAGCATTATAAGATGATCTCTCACTAAATTTGAAGGTAAAAGTGTTCTCCCTGAGTATGCATCATTGCCAAAGTTCGTCGTGCCGAGACACCATGTGATGATCGGGTGTGATAAGCTCAACGTTCATCTACAACAGGTGTAACACAATTTTACACATGCAGAATACTCGGGTTAAACCCGACGAGCCTAGCATATGCAGATATGGCCTCAGAACATTGAGACCGAAAGGTCGAGCGTGAATCATATAGTAGATATGATCAACATAGTGATGTTCACCATTGAAAACTACTCCATTTCACATGATGATCGGTTATGGTTTAGTTGATATGGATCACGTGATCACTTAGATGATTAGAGGGATGTCTATCTAAGTGGGAGTTCTTAAGTAATATGATTAATTGAACTTAAATTTATCATGAACTTAGTACCTGATAGTATTTTTCTTGTCTATGTTATTATAGATAGATGGCCAGTGCTATTGTTCCATTGAATTTTAATGCGTTCCTTGAGAAAGCAAAGTTGAAAGATGATGGTAGCAATTACATGGACTGGGTCTGTAACTTGAGGATTATCCTCATTGCTGCACAGAAGAATTACGTCCTGGAAGCACCGATGGGTGCCAGGCCTGCTACAGATGCTGCTGATGACGTTAAGAACGTCTGGCAGACTAAAGCTGATGACTACTTGATAGTTCAGTGTGCCATGCTTTACGGCTTAGAACCAGGACTTCAACGATGTTTTGAACGTCATGGAGCATATGAGATGTTCCAGGAGTTGAAGTTAATATTTCAAGCAAATGCCCGGTTTGAGAGATATGAAGTCTCCAATAAGTTCTATAGCTGCAAGATGGAGGAGAATAGTTCTGTCAGTGAACATATACTCAAAATGTCTGGGTATCATAATCACTTGACTCAACTGGGAGTTAATCTTCCTGTTGATAGTGTCATTGACAGAGTTCTTCAATCACTGCCACCAAGCTACAAGAGCTTCATGATGAACTATAATATGCAAGGGATGAATAAGACAATTCCCGAGCTCTTCGCAATGCTAAAGGCAGCAGAGGTAGAAATCAAGAAGGAGCATCAAGTGTTGATGGTTAACAAGACCACCAGTTTCAAGAAAAAGGGTAAAGGGAAGAAGAAGGGGAACTTCAAGAAGAACAACAAACAAGTTGTTGCTTAGGAGAAGAAACCCAAGTGTGGACCTAAGCCTGAGACTGAGTGCTTCTACTGCAAACAGACTGGTCACTGGAAGCGGAACTACCCCAAGTATTTGGCGGATAAGAAGGATGGCAAGGTGAACAAAGGTATATGTGATACACATGTTATTGATGTGTACCTTACCAGAGCTCGCAGTAGCACCTGGGTATTTGATACTGGTTCTGTTGCTAATATTTGCAACTCGAAACAGGGACTATGGATTAAGCGAAGACTGGCTAAGGACGAGGTGACGATGCGCGAGGGAAATGGTTCCAAAGTCTATGTGATCGCCGTCGGCACGCTACCTCTACATCTACCTTCGGGATTAGTTTTAGACCTGCATAATTGTTATTTGGTGCCAGCGTTGAGCATGAACATTATATCTGGATCTTGTTTGATGGGAGAAGGTTATTCATTTAAATCTAAGAATAATGGTTGTTCTATTTATATGAGTAATATCTTTTATGGTCATTGACGGAGTCTTGGATTAGGGGGTATCCGGACAGCCGGATTATATCCTTTGGCCGGACTGTTGGACTATGAAGATACAAGATTGAAGACTTCGTCCCGTGTCCGGATGGGACTCTCCTTGGCATGGAAGGCAAGCTTGGCAATACGGATATATAGATCTCCTTCCTTGTAACCGACTCTGTGTAACCCTAGCCCCCTCCGGTGTCTATATAAACTGGAGGGTTTAGTCCGTAGGACCAAGAACAACAATCATACCATAGGCTAGCTTCTAGGGTTTAGCCTCTTCGATCTCGTGGTAGATCAACTCTTGTAATACTCATATCATCAAGATCAATCAAGTAGGAGTAGGGTTTTACCTCCATCGAGAGGGCCCGAACCTGGGTAAAAACATCGTGTCCCCCGTCTCCTGTTACCATCTGCCTAGACGCACAGTTCGGGACCCCCTACCCGAGATCCGCTGGTTTTGACACCGACATTGGTGCTTTCATTGAGAGTTCCTCTGTGTCGTCACCGTCAGGCTTGATGGCTCCTTCTATCATCGGTAGCAATGTAGTCCAGGGTGAGACTTTTCTCCCCGGACAGATCTTCGTATTTGGCGGCTTCGCACTGCGGGCCAACTCGCTTGGCCATCTGGGGCAGATCGAGAGTTACGCCCCTGGCCACCAGGTCAGGTTTGGAAGCTTAAACTATACGGCCGACATCCGCAGAGACTTGATCTTCGATGGATTCGAGCCCCTGCCGAGTGTGCCGCACGGTCACGATGAGCATGATTTAGCCCTACCATCGGACAGTGTTCAGGAGACCGCACCGGCAATCGCTCCGACCCTCAATTCGGAGCCAATTGCGCCATCCATGGACGGGTGGATAGACCCCGCCACGGAGGCCGCATTCTCAGCGGCGACCGAGCCGAGTATCGACCTTACCCTTCACGAGAGCCGTGACGCCAAACTGCCGGATTTTTCCCCGGCCACAGACTCCGAACCACCTGCGCCCGTGCCTATCGAATCCGACTGGGCGTCGATCATGGAGTTCACCTCCACGGATATCTTTCAGCACTCGCCCTTCGGCGACATACTGAACTCATTAAGGTCTCTCTCCTTGTCAGGAGAGTCATGTCCGAACTATGTCCGGCAGGATTGGGATGCGGATGACGAAGAAATTCGCCGCCCACCCACCACCCACTTAGTAGCCACTGTCGACAATTTGACCGACATGCTCGATTTCGACTCCGAAGACATCGACGGTATGGATGACGATGCAGGAGACGAACAAGAACCACTGCCAACAGGGCACTGGACAGCCACCTCATCATATGATATATATATGGTGGACACACCCAAAGAAGGCAATGACGACGGGAACGGAGGATGACCCCTCCAAGAAGCAACCCAAGCGCCGACGTTAGCGGCGCCGCTCTATGTCTCGCCAAGGCAAAAGCGGTGATACCGACACAGGAGGTAATAGCACTCCGGACAGCGCCGAAGATGACGACAATCCCCTCCAGCAAGATTTAGAGCAGGAGGATGGAGAAGCCAGCCCTCCCGAGAGAGCGGTAGATGGAGAGGCGGAGGATGATAATTACATGCCTCCCTCCGAAGACGAGGCAAGCCTCGACGATACGAATTTGTCGTGCCTAAGGATCCCATCGAGCAAGAGCGCTTCAAGCGCCGGCTTATAGCCACGACAAATAGCCTTAAGAAAAAGCAACAACAGCTTCGAGCTGATCAAGATTTGCTAGCTGACAGATGGACTGAAGTCCTTGCGGCCAAGGAATATGAACTCGAACGCCCCTCCAAGAGTTACCCAAAGCGCAGGTTGCTACCCCGACTGGAGGAGGAAGCATTAAAACCTACATCTCCAGCGTATGACGCGGCTGATCAGCCACCTCGTGGCCGCGACAGAGAGGCATTTCAGCCAAAAGCTGAGCCCGCACCCCGACGCCACTCAAATAAAAATGTCAAGGCACGGGGAAACATGCTAGACCTGCGAGACGTATTGGAGGACAAAGCAAAACACGCAAGATCGATCTACGGATCACGAGGGCGCGCCACTATGCGAGACGATAAGCGTCACGCCGGATACAGTAAAAGTAAATCCAGCCGGGCCGAACACAACGAACAAGACTCATTTGAGCCGCGTCGCGATATAGTCCAGTACAGAAGCGCCGCACACCCCTATGCTTCACAGACGAAGTAATGGATCACCAAATCCCAGAGGGTTTCAAACCCGTAAATATCGAATCATACGACGGTACAACAGATCCTGCGGTATGGATCGAGGACTTCCTCCTGCACATCCACATGGCCCGCGGTGACGATCTACACGCCATCAAATACCTCCCACTCAAACTCAAAGGACCAGCTCGACATTGGCTCAACAACCTGCCGGCAGAATCCATTGGCTGTTGGGAAGATCTGGAAGCCGCATTCCTTGACAACTTCCAGGGCACTTATGTGCGACCACCAGATGCCGATGACTTGAGCCACATAATTCAGCAGCCAGAGGAATCGGCTAGGCAATTCTGGACACGGTTCCTGGCAAAGAAAAATCAAATCGTCGACTGTCCGGATGCAGAGGCCCTAGCAGATTTTAAGCACAACATCCGCGACGAGTGGCTCGCCCGGCACCTTGGCCAGGAAAAGCCGAAATCTATGGCAGCCCTCACGACACTCATGACCCGCTTTTTCGCGGGAGAGGACAGCTGGCTGGCTCGAAGCAATAACATATCAAAGAACCATGGTACTTCAGATACCAAGGATAGCAATGGCAGGTCTCGTCGCAACAAACACAAGCGTCACATCAACAACGACAATACCGAGGATACGACAGTCAATGCCGGATTCAGAGGCTCTAAACCCGGTCAGCAGAAAAAGCCATTCAAAAGAAGCACTCTGGGCCCGTCCAGTTTGGACCGTATACTCGATGCTCGTGTCAAATACACGGCACCCCCGACAAGCCAGCCAACCACACCAACAGGGAATGTTGGGTGTTCAAGCAGGCCGACAAGTTAAATGCCGAAAACAAAGATAAGGGGTTACATAGCGATGACGAGGAGGAGCCCCGGCCGTCGAACACCGGAGGACAGAAGAGGTTCCCCCACAAGTGCGGATGGTGAACATGATATACGCAACCCACATCCCCAAGAGGGAGCGGAAGCGTGCGCTAAGGGACGTATATGCGTTGGAGCCAGTCGCCCCAAAGTTCAACCCATGGTCCTCCTGTCCGATTACCTTTGATCGCAGGGACCACCCCACTAGTATCCGTCATGGCGGATTCACCGCACTGGTCCTAGACCCAATCATCGACGGATTTCACCTCACTCGAGTCCTTATGGACGGCGGCAACAACCTGAACCTGCTTTATCAGGACACATCGCGCAAAATGGGTATAGACCCCTCAAGGATCAAACCCACAAAAACGACCTTCAAAGGCATCATACCAGGTGTAGAGGCCCATTGCACAGGCTCAGTCACACTGGAAGTGGTCTTCGGATCCCTGGATAACTTCCGAAGCGAGGAGTTAATCTTTGATTTAGTCCCGTTCCGCAGTGGCTATCATGCACTGCTCGGGCGAACCGCATTTGTGAGATTCAATGCGGTACCACATTATGCATACCTCAAGCTCAAGATACCAGGACCTCGGGGGGTCATCACAGTCAATGGAAACACAGAGCGCTCTCTCCGCACGGAGGAGCACACTGCGGCCCTCGTAGCAGAAGCACAAAGCAGGCTCTTCAGGCAATCCACCAGTTTGGTGATTAAACACCCGGACACTGTCAAGCGCACCCGGAGTAATCTGCAACAAGACCGCCTGGCACGTTCCGAGATCGTATAGCAATGCGGCCCCCACCCCAGTCCCAGCCAAACGGCAAAATCCGTGCCACGCGTACATAATTACGCATTGAAAATACCATGGGCATAGGTGGGGTGGGCACGACTATGGCACACCCCAAAACGCGGCTCAACCGCACTAGGGGCTTCCCGCTTTGTTATTTTTTCTCTCTTTCAGGACTTTACTCTCTGGAAACCCCGTTCGGCAGGACGATTGCCGGACACACGATACAACAACCAAGGAGGCAGAAAGCTACGTCACACATGGAACTCCCAGGTGGTCTCTGATAACGAGTGAAATACCTGCTTTAAATACCCTTCCTCAACTTGCCCTTGGAGGGGACATGTCAAATAGTTCTACTTTTTGCCTATCGCACTACTTGTATCATTCTGCTTCGACGCACCTTTTTGAATAAACAATGCATAGCACTAGACTATTACCGCATTCTCTATTCTTTTTTATATATATGTTCATTCATGACATTCAGCACCCGTACACTCTGGTACGGCCAATACGCCAGGGGCTTAAGCGTACCCCATAATACGGCATGAGAAGTCCGAACACTTTCGGTAGTGCGGCACCCCGAACTTATAGCATTATATGCATCAGCTCCGAATCATGTCTTGGGTCAATAGTTGGGTTTGCCCGGCTCCCATGTTTTGGTACCTTACGTTCCGCTATATCGGCTAAGGTAGCATTGGGAGAACTACTGTGATTGTGCCCTGGTTCATCTGGGCAAGCACCTTAGTAGAGAAAACTAAAACTGACTATCATGATAAGGCGAGAGCTGGTCGCTGTTCGAGAGGTCTCGAGTCCCTAAAGACTTATGCCGCTTAGGGCAAGGAGTCGGCTTTGTCCGGCTTAGGCGTGTATAGCGCCCTGAATTCGGCCTTCCAAATACTAGGGGCTTCGCCAAAATTTAAAATTGTAGACTTCTATGGGTAAGTGAGAGTGATAAAGCATTATAGTCCGATTACCTTGTTCGTTGCGCTGAGCACCTCCCTCGAAGGACCCAACAATAGGAAAAAGAGTGCTCAGATTTATCCCGAACACCCCAGCACTCGTGGCATGGGGGCAGAAGCCGACGACTGGCCATCTCTCAGATTTGATAAACAGTCGCACAGAAGGTAATATTTTAAATTCAAACAAGCGTTGCATAGCGCACATGAACAAGTTTTCATAATACATGATCACATGAGCAAGTTCATTCAAAAATTACATCCTTCGCACACTCGTCCGCCACAAGACGGGCACCCTTCAGGACACCCTCATAATACATTTCAGGGTGGCGATGCTCCTTGCCCTGCGGCGGCCCCTCCTTCACCAGCTTCTCGGCGTTCATCTTGGCCCAGTGCACCTTCGCACGGGCAAAAGCCCGTCGTGCACCTACGATGCAGATGGACCGCTTTATGACTTCCAGTCGTGGGCAGACATTCACAAGCCGCCTCACCAGGCCGAAGTAGCTGTTGGGAAGGGAGTCGCCAGGCCACATCCGGACTATAAGGCCCCTCATGGCCTGTTCGGCCACCTTGTGCAGCTCGACCAATTGCTTCAGCTGGTCGCTCATAGGCATCGGGTGTCTGGTCCCAGTATACTAAGACCAGAACAACTTCTCCGTCGAGCTTCCCTCCTCGGTCTGGTAGTACTTTGCGGCATTCGACACGCTATGGGGGAAATCTACGAATGCTCCTGGAGAGCTCCGGACTCAGGTAAGTAATAAGTAATTTACTTTCACATGCTTGCTTTGCATAATGAATGCCTTACTCGCCGCTATCTTCCTCATCGCCTCAATTTCCTGGAGGGCCTTTTGGGCTTCAGCCTTGGCATGCTTTGTGCTCTCGAGGGCCGCGGCAAGCTCGGACTCTCGCATCTTCGAGTCAAGCTCCAAAGTCTCGTGCTTCTTCACGAGAGCCTGAAGCTCTTGCTGCACCTTGCCCACCTATGCCTCTTGTTTATCCCGCTCGGTGCGCTCCTCTGTCGCTTTGTTTTCGGCCTCGGACAGCGCTCGCTTCAGGGTCGCCACTTCGGTCATGGCCCCTGGCAAATCCATGATGATCCTATCATTTTGCAACCACATCTTTATATATATATAGACAAGGTATTACTTACCTTTGTTCTCCTCGAGCTGCCTCTTGGCAAGGCCGAGTTCTTTCTCGGACTGCTCGAGGTTCTGCTTCAGTGCGGCGACCTTCGCAGTCAGTGCGGCAGAGGTCAGCAGCGAAGCCTGCATACGCATATGAACATACTTGTATTAGACTCCTGCAGATATTATTTGATCCTCTATTTGGCTTTTCTTTGTGAACACCAAACAGAGCATCAGGGGCTACTGTCTATGCGGTAATATTTTCCTACATTTTAAATACTTACCTCAAAGCCTGTTAGAAGGCTGGCACAGGCTTCAGTCAGTCCGCTCTTGGCGGACTGAACCTTCTTGATCACCGCACTCATAATAGTGCGGTGCTCTTCATCGATGGAAGCACCGCAAAGCGCTCCCAGCAGGTTGTCTGGTGCCTCTGGATAGATAGAGGTCACCGGCACGGGCGGCTTGCCCCTCTTGGCAGGGGGCCGCCTGCCGGAGTCCGGAACCACTGGAGGTTCTGGCGCGGTGTTCGGCTGAGGGCCGAACTTGGAGCCATTGGGAGTCTTGCTCCCTTTGCGCCTGGAGTCCGGAAGGTCGCCTTGAGGCGCGTCCAGGACTACCCCCCTCGGTTCGGTGCCCCTTGAGACAATACCTCGACATTGTCCGTAGGGCGAGGGGAGGAAGCGGTTGGAAGTGACTCGCTATTCATATCCGACGAGTCCAAGGAATCGTCCGACGAGGATACGTCGATGCGGGCTCAGGGCGGACTGCATGATCATATTCGATGTTAGGAGAAGCAATGCAATAAAAGTATGCTATGAGTTACTCTGGTATACGAATACTTACGACTTCGCCAGGGGCTTGGCCCTGAGTAATGTAACGCCCCGAGACCGATGTGCCAGGTGTCCTCTAGTTATTCGCTGTTGTTGTGTTGTCATTGCTTGCGTGTCGTGCATTGCATATCATGTCATCATGTGCATTTCATTTGCATACATGTTCGTCTCAGGCATTCGAGCATTTTCCCCGTTGTCCGTTTTGCAATCCGGCGCTCCTATGTCATCTGTTGTCCCTTTCTACCTCTTTTCGTGTGCGGGCATTAAACGTTTTCGGATTGGACCGAGACTTGCCATGCGGCCTTGGTTTACTACCGGTAGACCGCCTGTCAAGTTTCGTGCCATTTGGACTTCGTTTGGTACTCCAACGGTTAACCAAGGGACCGAAAAGGCCTCGTGTGTGTTGCAGCCCAACACCCCTCCAAAGTGGCCCAAAACCCACCTAAACCTCCTCCATCATCTTGGTCGTTTGATCACAATCGCGTGGCCGAAAACCGCACCTCATTTGGACTCTCCTAGCTCCCTCTACCTATAAATATGTGGCTCTCCGTGAATTTTTCGCGCAGTCCAAACCCTAGCCTTCCACCTCCTCGCGCCGCCGGACAGGTCCACCGACGGCCGGACATGTCCACCGCCAGCCGCCACGCGTTCCGGCCAATGAGAGGCCGACACATCATCAGCGCCGCCCCCACGCCCTATCCCATCTCGCCACGTGGCGCCGCCACGCTCGCCCCCGCCGCTGGCCCGCGAGCCCGCGTCGGGCCCACGGGGCCCGAACCGCCGCTCGAGCCGCCATTAACCCACGCCTCCTTGCCGGACTGTGGCGCCGCCCACTCGCCAGCGCGCCTTGCCGCCTGCTCGCCGGCACGCCTCGCCGCCGCGCCCCTTCGTGCCCGTCGCGCCGCCCTGCACAGCTCGTCGCCGGCGCCGCCCATCGTCGCCGTTTCGCTCCAGCACCACCGCACGCCGTTGTCGCCGGCCTGGTCACCGCCGTCGCCGGTCCCATGCGTCGCACCCCTCGTCGCCGCCTCTTCGCCGCCTTCCTCTGCCTCCTCGCCGCCGGCCGCCGCCGCGTCGTCTCCGGTCGTCTTCTCCGGCGAGATCCGGCGGATCGGGACGAGATCCACCGGGATCTCATCCAAACATGCCCGCCGTCCTGCTTCGCTCCATCCCGGGATCTCCCCGTCCAACTTCCGCGAGGTCTATTTTTTCTTCCAAGTCCCAGATCTGCATATTTTTAGCATTTTTCATCATATCATAACTCCGCATCCGTAGCTCCAATTCGTGCGTGTAGCATATCAAAATGTTCGCCTCGACGAGTACATCATTTCATCTCATTGCATCATTTTCATTTGAGCTCATCTTGATGCCCGAAATGTCGTTGGAAGAGGGCTATGTGATGAATTTGTCAGATCTGTTTCAGCAAATAGCTATTTGTCATTTTTGCCATGATTAATGTGTGCATGCTATGATCCTGAGCTCTACATGTGTTTTGTTATATGCCAAGCCATCTTTACAGGGGTGTATGCCATGTATTTTTGTGATATTTGTGGTGACTAGCACAAGCTTGCAAAGTAGCATAATCGGTAATGCTGATTTCAGAGACCTAGAGTTTCACTAAGTCCTTGTCCTGATTTTGTTGGTATGCCATATGTTCATGTTGTTTCCTAGTGATCCGTGCCTCTTTTGAGGATGATCAGTAAGGATGATTTGTTAACATTGTGGTGCTCTATCCATCCATGTCTTTGTTTTCATTTAGGGAGCACCCTAGCTTGAGTGAATCAAGCTCTACTTTTGCTATATCGTGAATCCTGGCAGATTGTTGACATGTTTAGCGATTTTGCCGAGGTTGTTGCTATTGATCCGTGCATGCTATGTTATTGTTCTTGCCATGTCTAGCTCCTATGCAATGTATTCTTGATGGGTGTATGCTTAGTTTGTCATGCCATGCTCTGTAGTTAGTGCATCGAGCTCGTAAACATGCCTACTCGTTAACTGATTTGCATGCTCCAGTTTTTCTCTAAGTCTGAAAGCTATTTATGTTTTTGCCATCTTCACATGCTTGCAATTGTATTTTCTGATCCCTTTTGGCTCAAGGTCACTAAGGGACTTTTGTTAATTGCTTTGAGTAGCTTCATGCCATGCCTTGCTTTGCCATGTTAAGTTCCTGTAGCTTGTAGTTTTCATGCTCCAAAGTGTGCTTCCTGATGATAAATCCCATACTTGTGTTAATTTCACTAAGTCTGAAACCTGTTATCATTTGCCCTTTTGCCATGCTTGTTTGAACCTGTTAATGGATGAATTAGCCGTAGCTCAGTGTTCATCTTTTGTCAAGCATCATGAGTGGATCCCTGCCGTGTATTTTGTTGTCATGTTTGAGTGCTGTAGCATATTTATCTTGATGCATTTAGTTGGTCACTTGCTGATTATCGCAGGCCGTTGCCATATTTGTTTTGCTTTCCATTTCCAAACCGTGCATCCGATTCCGGTGATCTTTATATCGATTTCAACCGAAATCAACTCCTCTTTCTAGTGGCACTCTTGGATTTCCAAGTTGAGGCCAGGTTCAGTCATTCCTTTCCAAGTCATGCATATGCATCACATACCGCATCCCACATATCATACCATGTTCGTGTGTTGGTTGTTTACTATGTTGTGTGCTTCTTTCTGGTGTTGCTTCTTCGGGTTGGTTCCGGTAACGTCGTGATTGTGAGGACCCGTTCGACTACGTCCGTTTGTCTTCTTCATGGACTCATTCTTCTTCCTTGCAGGATCTCAGGCAAGATGACCATACCCTCGAAATCACTTCTATCTTTGCTTGCTAGTTGCTTGCTCTTTTGCTATGCCTATGCTGCGATACCTACCACTTGCTTATCATGCCTCCCATGTTGTTAAACCAAGCCTCTAACCCACCTTGTCCTAGCAAACCATTGTTTGGCTATGTTACCGCTTTGCTCAACCCCTCTTATAGCGTTGTTAGTTGCAGGTGAAGATTGGAGCTTGTTCCATGTTGGAACATGGATATATTGTTGGGATATCACAATATCTCTTATCTAATTAATGCATCTATATACTTGGTAAAGGGTGGAAGGCTCGACCTTATGCCTGGTGTTTTGTTCCACTCTTGCCGCCCTAGTTTCCGTCATATCGGTGTTATGTTCCCGGATTTTGCGTTCCTTACGTGGTTGGGTTATAATGGGAACCCCTTGACAGTTTGCTTTGAATAAAACTCCTCTAGCAAGGCCCAACCTTGGTTTTACCATTCGCCACCTAGCCTTTTTCCCTTGGGTTAGGCCAGCCCAAGGGTCATCTTTATTTTAACCCCCCCGGGCCAGTGCTTGTCTAAGTGTGAAAGTGCGTTATATCGACTAGAGGGGGGGGGGGTGAATAGGCGATTTTTATGAAAGTCTTCAATACGTGGAAGTTTCAAAGACAAACAATAGAAATAAACCTATTACCATGCAGCGGAAGGTAGACTACACTAGGCAAACCATAGTCAAGTATTCAATGGAGTGAGAGCACAATGACTAATAGCAGCAATGTAGTAAGGATCAGGTAGGAAGATATTATGAAGCCAAACAGAACACGCAGTCACTTAGTAAAGACAAAAGATAGTGCAAACATATAATGACTTCACAAGGAGTAACAGTAAGTAAGGGGAAGGGAAGGATGAAACCAGTGACTCATTGGAGACAATGATTTGTTGGACCAGTTCCAGTTGCTGTGACAACTGTACGTCTGGTTAGGCGGCTAGGTATTTAAACCTGAGGACACACAGTCCCGGACACCCAGTCCTGAACACGCAGCTCAGGACACCCAATCCTCACCGTATTCCCCTTGAGCTAAGGTCACACAGACCTCGCCCAATCACTGTGGTAAGTCTTCAAGGTAGACTCCCAAACCTTCACAGACTTCGTTCACCGGCGATCCACAATGTCTCTTGGATGCTCATAACGCGATGCCTAACCGGCTGGAGGATTCACAGTCCTCAAGTGTAATAAGTCTTCAGATCACACAGACAATAAGACTTAAGTGATGCCTAATTCTCTTTGGCTCTGGGTGGTTAGGGCTTTATCCTCGCAAGGGATTCTCTCTCAAAGGCTTTGAGGTGGGTTGCTCTCAAACGATAAAAGCCGTACACTAACTCTGAGCAGCCAACCGTTTATTGTTGTAGGCGGTGGGCTATTTATAGCCACTAGGCAACCCAACCTGATTTGTCCAAAATGACCGTGGGTCACTAAGGAACTGACACGTGTTCCAATGGTCAGATTTCAAACTCACACGGCAACTTTACTTGGGCTACAAGCAAAGCTGACTTGTCCGACTCTGGACAAGATTCGCTCTCATAGTCTTCACTCGAAGATATAGGTTTTGGTTAAGCATCACTTCAGTCATTCTGACTGGTTCTCTTGGACCCCACTTAACAGTACGGTGGTTCCTATGACTCAACAAAGAAGAAAAAGAACTACGAAAGATCTAAGTCTTCGAGCTCCATAGTCTTCATGAGATGTCTTCTCTTGTCATAGTCTTCAATGTGAATATCTTCATATACCACCTTTGAAATCAATGTCTTCATACATTTTTAGGGGTCATCTCTAGTAGGAAAACCGAATCAATGAGGGACTTCTACCTGTGTTATCCTTCAATTCTCACAAACACATTAGTCCCTCAACTAGGTTTGTCGTCAATACTCCAAAACCAACTAGGGGCGGCACTAGATGCACTTACAATCTCCCCCTTTTTGGTGATTGATGACAAACTAGTTGAAGTTTTCAACGGGGAATATAATATGTGAAATTGTAAAGGATAATGAATTGTCTTCATCTGTTGCAAGGGCTCCCCCTGAAGATGTGCATATAAGTAATTTGCTTTTGGAATGCAAATGCACATGGCAGGTTGTGCTTGTGGAGATCTTCTTCAACTTATGATGACAATCCACTATGCATGTGAAGGTATGTGAAGATAATGACATGCATAATGGAAAATGAACGTCTGCAAAATGATCTAAGTGCGGAATTTATCGTCGACATGCGGAATTTATCATCGCATCACGAGGTGGCAAATAAGTAGCAGACGACCATGGAGTTTAAGTGTTACAACTCAAAGAACCAACTGTATCAAAGCAAACGAGAGTTGTAAACACGAAGCAAAAAGTATAAAGCACCCGCCCATATGGACCCGCTTGAAGACTATCAAACTCATATGCTTCTCCCCCTTTTGTCAGTAAGGACCAAAAAGGTTTGAAGACATAGAGCATCTACTCGTTCCCATGAAGAGTAGGTGAAGCAGCAGGGTCGTCGGTGGTGTTCGGTGGTGCAGAAGAACTTGGAGCAGTGTTGAAGCGTGCTGAAGGAGGTGGCAGTGAAGTAGCATCGTCTTCATTCTCGATCACTCTGGCATTCACAGTTGCAGCAGAGGAAGAGAACTCAGAGTCTTCAAGAGATGGAGTTCGCCGCAGCACTGCCCTTCGAGGAGGTGTGGAGTCAAACTTAAAGCGTTCAGAGAAGCCATCCTCTTGAAGATCATCTTCAGAGCACATCATCGTCAGCCCTTTCCATGTGCGTCGAGAGGTTTCATGGGCAACAAAGGCATTCTTGGTGGCAAGATTGCGAATGCGATTAACATCCACCAAGAGGCTTTGCATTTGACTCTTCAGCCAGTCATGATGCCTATCCTGTTTCTGATGAAGAGCCACAAGAAGCTCTCGGTCATTGAGAACACGAGTGTGCTTCTTGGGTCGTTGGGAAATTGTGCTATCAGTGGCTTCAGTGAGAGAAGGATGTGGTGCACGTGTAGTTCCAGCCAAAGTGTACAGACGAGTGACTGCTTCAACTCCTTCAATGTTCTGAGAAAAACTTTGATGCTTCGCATTCTGAAGACTTAGAGGTTCCTTGGCAGGCTCAGGATAGATGGCTTCAATAGACATATCCACATCAGGCAGAAAGATCCGATGATTGCGAGCAGATGGTTGATATGAGATAGCGGAGTGAAGTTTGATCAGCCGCATTACCCATGGTGCATAGAACTTCAAGCCAAAAAGATCAGAGCCTGATGCAGCAAGTTGGCGAATGAAGAAGTCCTGTGCATTGAAGCATTTGCCATGAAGAATATAGAAGACCAAAGTCTTCATTGCACCTTCCAGCTTGGCATGTGGAGAGTGTCCTTTGATGGGCCAGAGAGTTCACCTTATGATGTGATAAATAGTCCTTGGTAGATACTCAAGGTCTTCAACAAAGAACTCTTTGGGATATGCAGCATCTTGGGGTAATGGCTTCATCATACTGAGCATCTGACTCATGTTAGGTTCAGGCTTCTGAAAGATGCTCTCCACAGCTTCACTGTGAAGTTGACAGCCAGATTCGTAGAGATCGCCAGGAGTGGGTAGACCAGTGAGCTCAATGATGTCAAAGGCTTTGGCTTCGTGATGAACATTTCCTGTCATCCACTCCAGGACCCAATTCTTCGGATCTCTGTTATACCCGCGGATGTGAAGTGTGGCATAGAATTGGAGCAACAACACTTCATTCCAATGCTCTTGATTGTCACTAATGGCAGCAATCCAACCTCTTTGAAGCAATCCAGAGCTTCTTCCAGACAGGGCAGACCAGCTATTGCTTCAATCTCAAGACGCTTGTGTGGGAAGATGCGACCTTGATTTTAAAGAATGCAGGAGTAATAGCTTCACTGCGGATAGCTCCAGAACCGATCAGATGATATTCTTTCCCTTGAGTAGGGGTTCCTGGAGCTATTGAAGAAAGTGTTGTCTGCTTTGAAGCCATTGATATTAAAGGATCCAGGTGCTAATGCAGGACCTGGGAACCTGGGCAATCTTGGGATTGGCTTCTGTACTTGAGGCCTGTGCTCAACATGATAGTCGAACTGAGGACCGACAGCAGGCGCAGGAACAGAGGCAGTGGGATCAGTGGCTTCGCTGACTTCTGGTGCTTTTGTTGGTGAGGGCTCCACATTAGCTTCAGCCATGACAACATCAGTGGCTTCATTGGTGTTGGTGGTGGCAGCCTCAAGATTTTCAACCTCCACTGGACGAGCTGGAGGGTCGGTCACAGTCACGTTCTCCTCGAGAACCGCTTCTTGGTGGGACAGGGGAGTAGCAGCTTGTGGGGCCTCTTCTTCATCGGCTGATGCAGCCGGAATGTCTTCAGCAGATTTGGCTTCAGACGCAGAGACTGGAGGCCTTGGTCCTTTGCGAAGCCTGCGCAACGCTGGCGACGCCTGTGGAGTTGGTGTTGGCTGGGCCTCAAAGTCTTCTTCCTCTTGTGGGCGATCAGCCCATGAAGCATCCTGAGCAATTGGCGTCAGAGGACGACCAATGCTGATGAGTTCGCTGTGCGTTAGCACAGACAATGATACCTGTTGGTGCTCAAGTTGTGGAAGGACTGCATCATCTTCAACATGGTCATGGTGACCAATGTCTTCAGCAGCGATGGGATCAGCTGCTGGAAAGTCTTCAGCTTCATGAGCCTCTGTCAAAGCAGGCTCATGGACAGTCAGTTGACGTTCTTGTAGGTCAGCGTCAGGGGGAACCATGGAGATGGGTTCAACAATCAAGGGCTCTATGGGAGCAGCCCGTTCCTTCTTGGTCTTCCTCTTCTTCTTGGAGGGGGCAGTAGGAGAGGCTTCAGGATGTTTCCTCTTTCTGGCTTCAGCCTCAGCAGTCCTCGTCTTCTTCAGCTCTGAAGCGGTTGACCGGGCCTTTGGCTTCGAGCCAGTCATGCTAGTTGGGAAGACAATGGGATCTGCTTCCTGCCTTGGTGCGAGAGGTTCAGTCACAATGGGCTTCTTCTTCTGCTTAGCAGCCATCCTGGGATCAATGCCCGGACGCCCAAGGGCCTTGCGCTTCTCAGCTTCGGTGTAGCCTTGCACACACTTGTCAGCTAGGCTCTTCATGCGCTCCCGAGAACCCTGAGCTTCTGCACGTTTCTTGAGAAAGGCTTCTTTGAGCTCGTGCAGCATAATCTTGAAGTTTTTCACCTCTTGCACGCTGAGCTTGGCCATGTGCTTCTTGAACTGAGCCTTTTCATAGTCAATCTTTTGCTTCAGTTCGACGATGCGCTGAGCGAGAGCTAGCTCTGAAGCAATGGCGCCATGGAAGGCGACACTGAGGCCAATGGGTAGTTGCAGATCTTCGAAGCTGATGTTTGGTGTGTCAAACCACTCATCAATGAAGTTGTGGATGATTGTCACGTCAAAGAGAGGCATATCATTGAAGATTTCTGCTTCTACTTTGCTCTTGATGAGTTGCTCAAGAGCGTCATCTGCAAGATCTTCATCACTGGACAGATCAATGACATCATTGCGCAGAATGGCAGCAGTTGTCAGCTCTTGGCCGGTGTGTGGCAGAGGCATCTTGACCTTCTGGGGCTTGGAGATGCGTGACAAATCTTCAGACTGCACACTGTCTTCAGGAGGTGCAGCTGCCAGTGGCTTCGCCCGTGAGATTTTTGGTGCAGAGGCAGGCTTTGAAGCTTTTGGCTGCTTCAGCTTCTTTGGCTTCGGCGCTGCAGGCGCTTCATCTGATTCAGCGTCATCTGCAGGCTCATTCACTACCGTCCCTTGAGCCACGATGTGAGTGATGAGACCTTCCAAGTTGTAGAAGGGCCCAAGAAGATTGGGTTCAGCTTCGCGAGTTCCATCGGCACGAGGAACAGAGGGACCAGGGTTGAAATCTAATCCCAAAGACTTCTTGTTCTGCTTCGCTGAGTTCTGGGCAAACTGGAAGTTGCGCTTAAACAGATTGTCGTCACAACACCATAGCAGGGACGATGGGTCAGCATCCGCAGGCTGTGGTCCACGGACCATGCAGGGATAGAAGCCTTGTTCAATGGCTTCATCTCTGGTCCTGGGTTGAAGATTTTTGTAGAGGATGTCTCCCCATGGTTGCTTGATGGCATTCTTTTCAGCATATTCCTTTGTCACAAATCTGTACTTGAACCACTGTTCTGCCCAATAGCGTCGAATCCATTGGATTCGTGTCTTGCGCTGATTGTAATCCTCTTCAGGATCTGTCTTGTACAACTCTGAGAGGTCATCGGGCAGATCTCTTGATGTTTCTCCTCGACGCTTTCTGCCACCCTTCCTTGCTGATTTCTCTGAAGCCATGAACTTTAAACTGAAAGGCTTCAATACGTTCAAAGGCTTCAAAGGTTTTCGCTTGCTGGACAAACAGGAACTGGCTTCGGGAGAATTTATGTGATGCTATAAGTATTCTGCAAATGAATGCAAACTATGAGAACCAAGAGATTCTCCCACGGACATGTACCTGTGACAGCATTAAGGTGCGAGGGAAGGGGAAGAGGTCATATGCATTCTTAGAAGATTTTGAAGATAAATCAGTTTAGAAGACATTGACCTCATCGTGCAAAGACATTCACTCATAGATAAGGAGTTGGTTCCAGATTTGTATGAATCCATGGATCAGTACAAGTGAGGAATCTAACTACTTTGTGAAATACAAGTGAATATACTAGGCATATTATGAGATGCAGTATGTAAGAGATCCAACTTGTGTGAACAGAAACTGCTTGTGGTAGAAAGTGACGAAGCTATAGGATCAAGGGGGCTGTAAAAAGGAAGTTTTATTTACCACACGAAGAACTTCTAGACGGAGTGGAAGAGGAGGCCGAGCAGTTCGATCATCCGTGCCCTAACTTGGCGACGGAAGACACCTACGGTGACGGCGGAGAAGACGATGTCCGCGGTCGGTGTGAAGACGGCGTCAGAGAGGTTGCGGCAGCGAAGCGCTTCGTCGCCGGCGTTGTCGAGGGCTAGCGGTGGCGCTAGGGTTCGTGCGAGAGTGGAAGAAGAGATAATGACTGCTGTGAGGTGTGTATTTATAGGTACAGGGGCAGCACCGCGTTATTACACAGGTGCCCCTGGCGATTCACATCTGAGGAACACGTGGCCATCATGCAACATATCGAGGGTTGTTCCATGTCCCACGCACGCCTGGATTGTCGGGTGGTCGTTCACACTTCTCCGGGTTTCAGGTGAAGGAATGAGCATTGAAAACGGACGTAATGTTTGTCTCTGTATCTTCTGCTGACAAGGACGCAGAGAAGACATTCGACAGTTTCAACAGAATGCATATGACTTGGAGAGATGGAGTTTGAGATAGAGAGCATAGAGAGGTTAGGGTCCGATCATATTCACTTAGTTAAAAAGACTCAACATGAAGACATAGCTATAAGTGAATGCTGTAGAGGACAGAGCACTAGTATATATATATTCAACATAGAGAAGATAATCATGAAGACATGTTGAAATTTAAGCCAAACCAAATGTGAAGACATAGCAAATGTAACGCCATGAGTGAAACACTTCGAACAGAACCTTTGGTGGTGGCGTTACCCATCGTATAGGAAGTATTAGACCCAGACACGGCGCACAATTATCGTGGCGTTCTGAAGTCAAATTCCACATTAATGTATTCACACTTAGAATGTATGTCTTCATTGATTGAAGATATACTTTACTTCGTGTGTTGCACATCTAAGTCATCAATATGCATAAGTGTTAGGATGTGTGCCTGATCACAAGACATTTGAGGATTCCAGGATATTTAGCTCACACCTTAACTTGCAAAATCTCTTCTCATCCAAGGGCTTGGTGAAGATATCTGCCAATTGCTCTTCAGTGTTGACATGTATGATATCAATATCTTCCTTCACAACATGATCTCTGAGAAAGTGATGACGAATTTTAATGTGCTTTGTCTTCGAGTGCTGAACTGGATTGTTGGCAATCTTGATGGCACTTTCATTGTCACAGTAGAGTGGCACTTGCTTCAGATGAATGCCATAGTCCTTGAGTGTTTGCTTCATCCACAGAAGCTGAGCACAGCAAGATCCAGCAGCAATGTATTCAGATTCAGCAGTGGAGAGAGATGCATAGTTCTGCTTCTTTGAAGACCAACATACAAGTGATCGTCCCAGAAAGTGACATGTGCCTGATGTAGACTTGCGATCCACTTTGTCACCAGCATAATCAACATCCGAGAATCCAACCAGATCAAACTCTGAGCCCTTTGGATACCATAATCCTAGAGTTGGGATGTGAGCCAAATATCGAAGAATTTGCTTCACAGCTAAGTGATGCGACTCCTTTGGTGCCGCTTGGAATCGAGCACACATGCAAACACTAAGCATAATATCTGGCCTAGATGCACATAGATAAAGTAAAGAACTAATCATGGAGCGGTACACCTTTTGATCGAACTCTTTACCATTGTCGTCGGGACCCAGATGATGTTTGGCTGGCATTGGCGTCGTGAAGCCTTTGCAGTCTTGCATACCGAACTTCTTCAGACAATCTTTGAGATACTTCTCTTGAGATATGAAGATGCCGTTGCGTTGCTATCATATTTGAAGACCGAGGAAGAACTTTAGCTCTCCCATCATGGACATCTGATATTGCTCATGCATCATATATCCAAACTCTTCACTGTACTTCTGATTGGTGCAGCCGAAGATAATGTCATCCACATATATTTGGCACACAAACAGTTCACCATCATATGTCTTCGTGAAGAGAGTAGGGTCGAGGGAACCAGGTATGAAGCCTTTGCTCTTCAGGAAGTATTTGAGTGTGTCATACCAAGCCCGAGGGGCTTGTTTGAGGCCATACAGTGCCTTGTTGAGCTTGTATACCATGTCAGGATGTTTTGGATCTTCAAAGCCAGGCGGTTGTGCAACATACACTTCTTCTTCAATCTTGCCATTGAGAAAGGCGCTCTTCACATCCATTTGATATAGAAGTATGTTATGATGATTTGCATAGGCCAGCAGTATGCGTATGGCTTCAAGTCTAGCCACAGGAGCAAATGTTTCATCGAAGTCAATGCCTTCCACTTGAGTATATCCTTGAGCAACGAGACGAGCTTTGTTTCTGACAACTTGACCATGCTCATCTTGCTTGTTGCGGTATATCCATTTGGTGCCTATTATGTTGTGCTTCCGAGGATCAGGACGCTTAACCAGTTCCCATACATTATTCAGCTCAAACTGTTGAAGCTCTTCTTGCATAGCTTGAATCCATTCAGGTTCCATGAAGGCTTGTTCAACTTTCTTGGGTTCTGTTATTGAGACGAATGCGAAGTGCCCACAGAAATTTGCTAGCTGAGTTGCCCTTGAACGAGTGAGCGGACCGGGTGCATTGATGCTATCAATTATTCTCTCAATCTGCACTTCATTGGCAACACGAGGATGTACAGGGCGAAGGTTTTGCTCTTGCTGATCATTGTCATTGTTAGTGGGATTGTCTTCAGGCTGAGCATTGTCTTCAGGTTGATCAGGTGCGGAGATGATAAGTTCCTCTTCAGGTTGAGCTTCAGAGGGTATGATTTCTCCGGTTCCCATAAGCTTGATTGATTCGCTGGATGGAACTTCATCTAGCACATTTGGGAGGTGCTCTCTTTGTGAACCGTTAGTCTCATCAAACCGCACATCCACTGTTTCAACCACTTTATAATGGAAGAGATTGAAGACTCTATAGGAGTGCGAATCCTTTCCATATCCAAGCATAAAACCCTCATGTGCTTTTGGTGCAAATTTTGAAGTATGATGTGGATCCTTGATCCAGCACCTGGCGCCAAATACTCTGAAGTAACTGACATTTGGCTTCTTGCCATAAGATGTCTTGTTTAGAAGCTTGTGAAGATAAACACGATTGATTGTATGGCATGTAGTATCAATGGCTTCAGGCCAGAATTTTCTTGGAGTCTTGTATTCATCAAGCATCATTCGGGCCATCTCAATGAGTGTTCTGTTCTTGCGTTCGACGATGCCATTCTGCTGTGGCATGTATGGGGCTGAGAATTCATGTGTGATGCCCAAGGTATCAAATATGTATCAAGGCCGGTGTTCTTGAATTCAGTGCCATTGTCACTTCTGATGTGCTTTATCTTGGCGCCATAGTTGTTCATTGCTCGATTGGCGAAGCGTCTGAAGACATCCTGCACTTCAGTCTTGTAGAGGATTATGTGCACCCAAATATATCTAGAATAATCATCAACAATGACAAAGCCATAAAGACAAGCAGTAGTAATAAGAGTTGAGTAATGAGTGGGACCGAAAAGATCCATGTGGAGCAATTCGAAGGGTCGAGTAGTTGTCATGATTGTCTTCGAGGGATGTTTGGCCCTCGTCATCTTTCCTACTTCACAGGCACCGCATAAGTGATCTTTCTTGAACTTGACGCCCTCGATGCCTATGACATGATTCTTCTTTGCAAGGGTGTGGAGGTTCCTCATGCCAGCATGCCCTAGCCTCCGATGCCAGAGCCAGCATTCTGAAGCTTTTGCTAGAAGACATACGGCAAGCTGTGGTCCTGCTGAGAAATCTACTACGTACAAATCATCTTTCCGATACCCTTCAAACACTAGAGACTTGTCAGATTCATTAGAACAAGGCATCGATATTTTCCAAATATTACGATCATGTTCAAATCGCAAAGCATTGAGACAGACATTAAGTTGAAGCCAAGGGATTCAACAAGCATGACTTTATCCATGTGTTGATCCTTTGAGATTGCAACTCTACCTAGACCCAATACCTTACTTTTACCAGTGTCAGCAAATGTGATGTGACTCTTGTCGGATGGACGTAAGGTTGAGTCCATAAGAAGGCTTCTTTTGCCAGTCATGTGATTGGCACACCCACTATCAATAATCCATTCTGAAGATGCTGGTGTCGTACCCTACAGTGCAGTTAGGGGGATAGGCTTCACAAAGAGAATTGTGAAGCAAAAACATTTGACGAACCAGTGGGTTATGAAAGCTTAGATCCAGATTAGGACTAATAGGGAGAGTAGCAAGCGATTCAGGAATGAAGTACATAGTAAGACCATTCGGGCATTTGATCTTGCGCCCTACAAGATGTTTAAGGTCCCCAGCAATAGCGTCAGACGATTTTGGTTTTCTGCTGGAGACCTTTCCCTGCAAAAGAGAGTTAAGCTTTCTTAGCCACCCACATCTTCAAGGGTGGCTTAGAAGCAATAAGTCTAAGTGCAACATCTGAGAACTTTGGCTTTGGATCCCTAGCAAACAGTCTTGCAGGCGGACAATAGTACTCATAAGAATAAGTAGAATAGTTCTTGGTCTTATGAACATGGCGGTTTGATGAACCACACTCATATTCATAGGCCTGAGTATGGTTTCCCTGCAAAACATTTGCGTTAGTGCGACTCAGGTGAGTCCTCTGTCTGTATGAAGCCTTTGGACCGTATGAAGCCCGTGGTCTGGGGTTTGTCTTCTTCACGTGTGGTGTCATGATGACATTCACAGGAAGATACTCTAGACACTTTTTCGGAACCCAGATCTTCTTCATAGGAGGTCCATTCCTGCAGTTAGTACCAATGTACCTGGCAAACACTTCACCATTCTGATTCTTAAACAGTTTATAGTTTGCATCAAAGGATTCATCAATGACAATGGGGTTTGCACAAGTGAAGCCAGATAGAGTGGATGGATCTGCTGAAGATTCCTTTGTAGCAACCCATGTGGTTTTGGGGTACTGCTCAGGTTTCTAGTAAGAGCCATCAGCATTCATTTTCCTTACGAACCCAACACCCTCTTTCCTTGGGTTTCGGTTCAAGATCTGCTTTTTGAGGACATCACATAGTGTCTGATGCCCTTTAAGACTTTTGTACATCCCTGTTTCAAGCAATGTCTTCAACCTAGCATTCTCATCAGCAATAGCAGTGGAATCCTCAGCAGAGGGGTTAGTTCCCACATCAACAGTTGAAGATATTGCAACAGTAGCAACAGTAGAACATTCAGCAACAGTAGTAGCATTATCACGCTCAATGCATTTAAGACATGGTGGTTCAAATCCTTCCTGAGCGGAACTGATCTGTTTGGCGCGAAGTGACTCATTTTCCTTTTGAAGATCTTCATGAGCCGCTCTCAATTTCTCAAGATCTTGCTTCCTTTGAAGATAATCATAGGAAAGCTTTTCATGAGTTGTTGAGAGCGTTTCATGACGACTTTCAAGTTCCTCATACTTAACGTGAAGATTTTTTATGTCTTCAATTAAGGACTCAAAACGAGTCATTTCAGCGCCTAACAGATCATCGCTTTTGTCTAACAGTTTTTGAATATGTTCCATGGCTTTCTGTTGTTCAGTTGCAATTTTAGCAAGTGTTTTGTAGCTGGGTTTTGAACCACAATCAGAGTCATCATCACTAGATGTTTGATAGTGAGTAGTGCGTGTGTTTACCTTAGCACAGCGTGCCATGAAGCAGTAGGTAGGAGCGGAGTAGTCCTTGTCATTTGCATCGGTGTCGGTGATGAAGTCATTGTCTTCAGTGTTGAAGATGGAATTGGCAACGTATGCTGTAGCCAGACTTGCGACGCCAGAATCGGACTCCTCCTCAGACTCCACCTCCGCCTCCTTAGAAGCGGACTCCTCCTCTGAATCCATTTCCTTGCCAACAAACGCACGTGCCTTGCCAGATGAGCTCTTCTTGTGTGATGAAGACTTTGAGGAAGACTTGGAAGAAGACTTTGAGTATTTCTTCTTCTTCTTGTCGTCAGAGTCATATTCCTTGCTCTTCTTCTTCTTTTTGTTCTCATTGTCCCACTGTGGACACTCAGAGATGAAGTGGCCAGGTTTCTTGCACTTGTGACATGTTTTCTCCTTGTAGTCATGAGCAGAAGCTTCATCATTCCTTGAGCTTGATCGTGAAGACTTTCTGAAACCTTTCTTCTTGGTGAATTTTTGGAACTTCTTCACAAGCATAGCAAGTTCCCTTCCAATGTCTTCAGGATCATCAGAACTGCTGTCAGATTCTTCTTCAGATGAGGAGACAACTTTTGCCTTCAAGGCACGAGTTCGCCCATAGTTTGGACCGTAGATATCTCTTTTCCCAGAAAGCTAAAACTCATGTGTGTTGAGCCTCTCAAGTATGTCAGACGGATCGAGTGTGTTGAAATCAGGACGTTCTTGAATCATCAGGGCTAGGGTGTCAAACGAACTGTCAAGTGATCTCAGTAGTGTCTTGACGACTTCATGCTTGGTGATCTCAGTGGCGCCAAGGGCTTGAAGCTCATTCGTGATGTTAGTGAGTCGATCAAATGTGAGCTGGACATTCTCATTGTCATTTCTCTTGAAGCGGTTGAAGAGGTTGCGAAGGACACTGATTCTCTGATCTCTCTGGGTTGAGACGCCTTCGTTGACTTTAGAGAGCCAGTCCCAGACTAGCTTAGATGTTTCCAAAGCACTCACGCGGCCATATTGTCCTTTGGTCAGATGACCACAAATGATATTCTTGGCAGTAGAGTCCAGTTGAACGAACTTCTTGACATCAGCAGCAGTGACACCTTCTCTAGCCATGGGAACGCCGTTCTTGACGACATACCATAGGTCAATGTCAATGGCTTCAAGATGCATGCGCATCTTATTCTTCCAGTAGGGATATTCAGTTCCATCGAAGACGGGGCACGCAGCGGAGACTTTAATTATCCCTGCAGTCGACATAGCTAAAACTCCAGGTGGTTAAACCGAATCACACAGAACAAGGGAGTACCTCGCTCTGATACCAATTGAAAGTGCGTTATATCGACTAGAGGGGGGGGGGTGAATAGGTGATCTTTATGAAAGTCTTCAAAACGTGGAAGTTTCGAAGACAAACAATAGAAATAAACCTATTACCATGCAGCGGAAGGTAGACTACACTAGGCAAACCATAGTCAAGTAAATGGAGTGAGAGCACAATGACTAATAGCAGCAATGTAGTAAGGATCAGGTAGGAAGATATTATGAAGCCAAACAGAACACGCAGTCACTTAGTGAAGACAAAAGATAGTGCAAACATATAATGACTTCACAAGGAGTAACAGTAAGTAAGGGGAAGGGAAGGATGAAACCAGTGACCCGTTGGAGACAATGATTTGTTGGACCAGTTCCAGTTGCTGTGACAACTATACGTCTGGTTAGGGCGGCTAGGTATTTAAACCTGAGGACACACAGTCCCGGACACCCAGTCCTGAACACGCAGCTCAGGACACCCTGTCCTCACCGTATTCCCCTTGAGCTAAGGTCACACAGACCTCGCCCAATCACTCTGGTAAGTCTTCAAGGTAGACTCCCAAACCTTCACAGACTTCGTTCACCGGCGATCCACAATGTCTCTTGGATGCTCAGAACGCGATGCCTAACCGGCTGGAGGATTCACAGTCCTCAAGTGTAATAAGTCTTTAGATCACACAAACAAGAAGACTTAAGTGATGCCTAATTCTCTTTGGCTCTGGGTGGTTAGGGCTTTATCCTCGCAAGGGATTCTCTCTCAAAGGCTTCGAGGTGGGTTGCTCTCAAACGACAAAAGCCATACACTAACTCTGAGCAGCCAACCGTTTATTGTTGTAGGGGGTGGGCTATTTATAGCCACTAGGCAACCCGACCTGATTTGTCCGAAATGACCGTGGGTCACTAAGGAACTGACACTGTCACATCCCTAGTCTGGTATGACCTAGACTAGCTAGTCATTTGTGCATCATATTTAAATTTCATTTAAATTTGAAATGAGGATTGGTGGAACCCTCAGAATCATTTTTGAAAATGACCCAAATAGAAATTTCTCCAAAAGGGTCCAAGAAAATGCTCATGTTGCCCTCTGAAAATATTGGACAGAGATAAAAATCAAAACAATATTTTTAGGAGCTCATGGATATTTATTTTGGCCATTTGGATTAATTCGATAAATATTTGCATTGGAAATATATTTCTATATATATGAAATATGGTCCAAAAATTATGCCAATTATAAAAGAGCTCTGGAATAATATATCTAGCTCCTGCAAAAATTGGCATAAGGTAATAAAATGATTTAATATTTTAATTAAATCAAAACAAATGTCAGAAAAATTAGAAAACAAAAATAAAAGGAAGGAGGGGCTTACCTGGGGCCTCCCCCCCCTGTGCAGCCCAGCCGCGGCAGGCCGGCCCAGCTAGCAGGCGGCCCAGCCCACCTGCCCCCCCCTCCTCTGTCGTCTTCCTCCCCGACAGGGGGACGGCGCGTGCCCGACGCGCGCGCACCGCCGCGCCGCGCCACCTCCTCCCTCCCTGCTTGCCTGTCCTCCCCTCGTCGCTCTGGATGGACCGGACGACGCCACGCGCTGCCCCGCACCGCTCTCACTCCCTCTCGCTCTCCCTCCTCCTCTCCC
>NC_041382.1:643787579-643806969 GCF_002162155.2 Triticum dicoccoides
TACCTCCTCGTCGAGCCACGCAAGACGGAGCACCCCGTGGAGCCGTCGCCGTCGTCAAATTCGCCTCCGGCCGCCGTGGATCCTCGCCGGCGATTCGGGAGCTACCGGGCATCCCCAACCTCGCCCTCGCGCTCGCTGGTCTCGCGGTGAGCCCCCGCACCGAACCCCCTCCTCCCCGTGTTCGTTTGCCCTGTCTAGCTAGCTCAACCACCACGGCCGAAGCCTCTCGCCGCCGTCCATGTCGCCGTCGCCGTCTCGGCCCGTCTCCGCCCAAACCAAGCATCCCTTCGCGCTCCTGGTGCCACGAGGGTGCCGCCGAGCCCCTCAGGTGGCCTCCCCGTGCCCCGCAGCCCAATCCCGCTCGCGCCCGAACTCCGGCCGCCGCCGCGAGCTTTGCTCCGGCGAGCTCCGGCCTTCCCCGCTCCTCCCACCTGTCCCACCAGATGCGCGAGAGCCCGGGCTACGCCCCGGTGCTCTCAGACGCCGTCCCCGTGACCTGTGGCGCGGACTCCGCCGCGTCCAGAGGTCGCCGGCGGCGAGCCCCGTCGCCTGAGCCCTGCCATGTGGGCCCGGCCCGTCAGGTGATTAGCTTAGTGCTAATCACCGCTTAATTAACCCCCCTGACACTGATAGTGGGCCCCAGCGCCACTAACTTCTAATTAGAACTAAATTAACCCCCTGTTTAACCCCCTGTCACTGACGTGTGGGTCCCACACGTCAAGTTTGACCAGGACCAGCCCAGTTGACTGCTGACGTCATGCTTACTCAATGCTGACGCAATATATAATTTCTGGATTTAAATTAAATCAGGAAATTCCAGAAATTGATTTAAACTTCAAAAATTCATATCAATTCAACCGTAGCTCAGATTAAAATGATTTATATATGAAAAATTATCAGAAAAATGCAACCTATCCATCTGTACTAGTTTCATGCATGACAAACCAACTTATACATGCTGAATATGAGAAAACACATTATGGCATATATAAGAGACTTAATTTAGAAATGCATTTGAACCTTTGGTTCAAATGGACTTCAAACCAAATGTTACTAGTTGCATTAGCTCAAACAGCATCACATCTACATGCCATGCTCATGCATCATATTGTTGCATATGATTGTGTTTTGATTGCCGGCACCGTTCCTTCTCGATAGGTCCTGCTCCGGAGACGTTCCAGAGTACCTGTCTGTGAAGCAGTGCCTCCCTTGTTGATTTACCAGGCAAGCAAACCCCCTTGTTCATTTCGATAAAACCCTACTCTCTCGCTCCTGCTCTCAGTTATTGCATTAGGACAACAACGGTTCATCTGCTACTTTGTGCTGCGGTAGTTGAACCCATTCCTCTGCATTACCTGTCATTGCCACAGTAAATAGTTGAAACCCACTAGCATGTGTAGGAGTTGATTGAAGCCATTGTTGTGTTCCTACCATGCTATGCCTGCTATTGCTTAGAGTTGTGTCAGGTCTGGTTCATTGGGAATGAATTGGAGTGTTACGATATGTTCTGATGCTGAGAGTTAAGTGTGTGAACACGATTTGGTAAAGGTAGCGGTGAGAGGCCATGTAGGAGTACATGGTGGGTTGTCTCACTGGAACCGTCCTTAAGCACCAAGTTCTACGTATGTTGTCCAATGACTCGATACTACCACACATTGGGCTCCGGGCGCTCCAAGCCCTCTCGACTTATTAACCGACTTGATCTCTGTCCAGGAGTCGCAACTAGTTTCTGGTGTTTGTAGGTAGTGCTATTTTTCTACCAAGTGGCACCCGGCAGGGTGGGCTTGGGACAGACTAGGCACACGTGGCCTGGTGTACCGAGTGGCACCCGGATGGTGGGCTCGGGAACCCTGTACACATCGTTTGGGGCCGTAAGCGACACCCCGCCCGGATCTCCTTGCGGATGGAACCCGAATAGGCGATAAACCTGGATTAGAGTCTTGTGTGGTTAGTCAGGTCGTGGCCGACACCCTCGCCCGGCTTCCGCTTGAAGGTTGCCGAGGTACATGACGTGTACAGGGCGATAAGTGGCGAAAGCGTGTGTGAAGAAGTACACCCCTGCAGGGTTAACATGATCTATTCGAATAGCCGGGTCCGCGGTTATGGACTTCTTGGATGCTTACATGGTACATAGACAACTTGAAGTGGATACCCTAAAATGCTCAAGACATGTGTGAGTGCTATGGATGGCCTTCTCGTAGGGAGACGGGGATGAATCCATAGTAGTGTATTGTGTGGTGATTAGTGGACTCGTGTTCGTTGTTTCACCTCCAGAGTTTCTGGTAGTCGTAGAACAGGATAGCCACAGAGTCAAAGCTGGCTTGCTACAACTAAACCCCACATTACCTCTTGATACAAATGCATGTATGATAGGATCTGATGTAAGTCTTGCTGAGTACCTTTGTACTCATGTTGCTTTATTTATGTTTTTGCAGCGAAGACTTCGGTCTTACTAGTGTTCTCGTGGACTTCGACTAGTAGCTAGTACCTCAGCTACGATCTTGATCGGATGTTGTAGATAGTCAGGCTCTTCAGCCTTTTTCATTTGTAGATGTCTGTACCCAGACATGTAATGCTTCCGCTTGTTGCTTGTATGCCCTGTATGATGGGTCTTGTGACCCCTGTTTGCAATAAATGCTATGATGGCTCTTCTGAGCCTTTATCTATATGATTGTTGAGTTATGCTGTGATGCCATGTTGTACAGCACATACTTGCATGTTATGCGTACGTGTAATGTGTATTGCTATGTGTGGGATCTGACTATCTAGTTGTTTATCCTTAGTAGTTCTCTCTTACCGGGAAATGTCTCCTAGTGCTTCCACTGAGCCCTGGTAGCCTGCTACTGCTCTGGAACACTTAGGTTGGCCGGCATGTGTCCTTCTTCGATCCTGTGTCTGTCCCTTCGGGGAAATGTCACGCGATGAATACCGGAGTCCTGCTAGCCCGCTACAGCCCGGTTCACCGGAGTCCTGTTAGCCCAGTGCTACAGCCTGGATTCGCTCGTTGATGACCGACACGTTCGATGCTGGGTCATGGATGCCTGTCCCTGTAAGTTAGTGCCACTTTGGGTTTACGACTAGCCATGTCAGCCCGGGCTCTTTATCATATGGATGCTAGCGACACCATCATATACGTGTGCCAAAATGCGCAAAACGGTCCCGGGCAAAGGTAAGGCGACACCCGTGGGGATACCGTGCGTGAGGCCGCAAAGTGATATGAGGTATTACATGCTAGATCGATGTGGCATTGAGTCGGGGTCCCGACAGCGCTGGTATCAGAGCCTGACTGCCTGTAGGATTACCAAGCCTACTGGTCGAAGTTGAGTCTAGAAATTCTTTAGTTATGTAAGGGAATTGATTGTGGGAAGGAACGTAAGGCTCTTTTACTCCTTTACCTCATGGCCTTCTGATCTGAGTCATCCTATCTTTCTACGGGGTTAAGGAACTAGGCTTTCTCTTCCGTCTATCAGGATCACGTGCTACTACTCCGTAGTCCCATAGGATTGGTTGATCAGAGTCATACCCCAGTTTTGAGTATCTCCGGTGTAGTCTGTTTAGTATGATCTCAGAACCTTGAGTAATGCTGATGAGTATGTTACCACCCCATTTTTAGTAGGATGTCTCATTCTGAGCATTTTACTGCCGTTATGCTGCCGGAATTTTCCTAGGAGTTCGAGAGATACTAATTCCTTGTCCTACATTCTACAGTCGATAGTTGATGCTGATTCCGTCCTTGGTTCGTCTCTCAGGATGTCATCAGCTAAGCGAAGTTCCGTCGCTCGTAGCCAGAACCACGGAGATGGTAGGAATGAGGATCCTCCTGACCAGCCTTCATTGACAGAGTTCATGTTAGAAATAGAGAGGAACAAGCGTGAGTCTAATCGCTTGTTGGCACGTATCGAGGAGAACACTGCACATCAGTTCAAAGGGTCTGCTACCATTCATGATTTCATTCGTTTGCATCCCCCCACCTTTCATCATTCCATCGAGCCACTCGACGTAGATGACTGGCTCCATAGCATCACTCATAAGCTGCGTTCCGCGAACGTAGCTGAAGATGACAAGGTCACTTATGCCACATACCACCTGGAAGGTCCTGCTAGTCTTTGGTGGCAGAACTATGAGACTTTGCTTCCAGCCGGCCAGATTCCTACCTGGAAGGATTTCACTGAGGCTTTTCGCGAGCATCACATTCCCCAGGCCCTCATTGATCGCAAGAGAGAAGAGTTCTGTAGTTTCACCCAGAATAAGATGGCTGTTGATGCTTATAGCAGAGAGTTCGAGAACCTCGCCCGCTATGCCACAGAAGAAGTGTCCACGGACGCCAAGAAGCAGGCTAGGTTCCGGAAGGGTCTCAACCCCAAGTTGCATCGTGATCTCCACCTGCATCATTGTGATACATTCCAAGCCCTTGTGAACAAGGCCATCAATGCAGAGACAACTCAACTCACTTACGAGGAGTCTCGTAAGCACACCCGTGATTTGGGATCTCCCTCTGGCTCTAGTTCCCAGAAGCGCCGGATTTGGGTTCCAAACTCCGCTCTTCCTTCCGGTTATGCACCGAGGCCATCCCATGTGGTGCCCTCCCCAGCTCAGTCATATGTTCCACCTAGGCCTACTGGTAGACCGCTTGTTAGTGCGGGTCCCCGTCCAACCTCAGGGACTTGCTTCACATGCGGGAAGCCAGGACACTATGCACGTGACTGCTCTCAGACTAGTTATGCTCCACCCAAGGCCGAGAAGACTGTTGACTGTATTAAGCCATCACGCAAGATGATCAGTGTCAAGTCAGTTCCCACTGAACGTGGACGTGTGCATCACGTCTCAGCTAAAGACGCTCATGATGATCCAGATGTCGTTCTTGGTACACTCCTTGTCAATTGTCACCCAGCATCAGTTCTATTCGATACTGGAGCATCTCACTCCTTCATTTCTGAAGGCTATGCTCGTTTGCACTGCATGCCATTTTGTGATATGCCAACTCCGCTTGAAATCCAAACCCCAGGGTCTAGATGGCAGACCACCAGAATCAGCCATGGTAATGAAATCCTTGTTGATAGACTTGTATTCCTTGCATCACTTGTAGCCCTCAAGTCCTCAGATATTAACATCATCTTGGGTATGGACTGGATGACAGCTCATCATGCCAAGATTGATTGTTACACAAGATCTGTTCAGCTTGCACACTCATCTGGCAAGATAGTCACCGTCTCCACTAGAGTCGCAAAGCGTCAGCTCTATTCTCTTAATGCCAGCCCTCTTCCAGACCTTGAAGATATCCCGGTAGTCCGTGACTTTCCGGATGTCTTTCTAGAGGAACTGCCAGGTGTTCCACCTGACAGAGATGTAGAGTTCGTCATAGATCTTATCCCAGGAACAGCTCCAATCTCCCAGAGACCTTACAAGATGGCACCCCTAGAACTAGCCGAGCTTAAGAAACAACTCGATGAGTCCTTACAAAAGGGTTTGATCCGTCCTAGTTCTTCTCCTTGGGCTTGCCCCGTCCTCTTTGTCAAGAAGAAAGACGGTACGGACCGGATGGTCGTTGATTATCGTCCCGTTAATTTGGTCACGATAAAGAACAAGTATCCGCTCCCCAGGATCAACGACCTGTATGATCAGCTCGCTGGATCCTCAGTCTTCTCCAACATGGATTTGAGGTTAGGATACCACCAAATCAAAATCAGAAACGTGGACATTCCCAAGACAGCTTTTGTCACCCGTTATGGCCAGTACGAGTACACGGTCATGTCTTTTGGTCTAACTAACGCTCCAGCTACATTCTCCCGCTTGATGAACTCGATCTTCATGGAGTACTTAGATAAGTTCGTCGTGGTTTACCTCGATGATATTCTTATTTACTCGAAGAACGAGGAAGAGCATGCCGAACATCTTAGACTTGTGTTAGAAAAACTCAGAGAGCACCGCCTTTATGCCAAGTTCTCCAAGTGTGAATTTTGGTTGCCAGAAGTGACCTACCTAGGCCACGTAATCTCTGGTAAGGGCATTGCTGTCAATCCCGAGAGAGTCAAGGCCGTTCTCGATTGGACTCCACCTGAAACCGTTAAACAAGTTAGGAGTTTCCTTGGCCTAGCCAGCTATTGTCGCCGCTTTGTTGAAAACTTCTCCAAAGTAGCCAAACCCCTCACGGAACTTCTCAAGAAAGATAAAAAGTTCGAGTGGTCCCCACAGTGTGAGTACAGTTTTCAGGAGCTGAAAAGACGCCTGACTTCTGCTCCCATACTTGTGCCACCGGATTTCACTAAAGACTTTATTATCTACTGCGACGCCTCACGACAAGGACTAGGTTGCATTCTTATGCAGGATCGTCATGTGATTGCCTATGCATCTCGACAGTTGCATCCACATGAGGAGAATTATCCTACACATGATCTAGAGCTTGCAGCCGTAGTCTATGCACTCAAGACCTGGCGACATTACCTTCTTGGTAAACGTTGCGAGATCTACACCGATCACCAGAGTCTTAAGTATATCTTCACCCAACCAGATCTGAACCTTAGGCAAAGACGTTGGTTGGAGTTGATCACAGATTATGATCTAGGGATTACCTACACCCCAGGCAAAGCCAATGTCATGGCTGATGCTCTAAGCCGTAAATCCTATTGCAACAATCTCATGTTGCAGCAAGGCCAACCACTTCTCCATGAGGAATTCTGTAAGCTTAATCTTCACATAGCTCCTCGCGGATTTCTTTCTACCTTGGTGGCGAAACCTGATCTTGAGGATCGGATTATCGCTGCTCAAAAGCAAGACACAGGAATTACCCGGATCAAGAGAAACATTAAGAAGGGAGTTGGTGGATGTTTCTCTATGGATGATCGTGGTGTTGTTTTCTTTGAGAATCGCTTGGTGGTTCCCAAGAATCAACATCTGCGACAATTGATTCTTAAGGAGGCGCATGAATCTCCTCTCACGATTCATCCCGGTAGTACTAAGATGTATCAGGACCTACGCCAGAGGTTCTGGTGGACTAGGATGAAGAGAGAAATTGCTGAGTTCATTGCTAAATGTGACGTTTGTCGTCGCGTTAAGGCAGAGCATCAAAGACCTGCTGGCACCCTTCAGCCTTTAGCTATTCCTGAATGGAAATGGGATAAAGTTGGTATGGACTTCATCACCGGTTTTCCCAGGACCAAGAGAGGGAATAACGCTATCTTCGTAGTCGTTGATCGTCTTTCTAAAGTGGCTCACTTCCTTCCTGTTCGAGAGAGTATCACTGCTAGTCAGCTTGCTGACTTATACATTTCTCGAATAGTGTCACTTCATGGTGTTCCACTAGAGATCAATTCAGACCGTGGCAGTCTTTTCACTTCTCATTTCTGGGAGAGTTTCCAAACTGCCATGGGAACCCATCTTTCCTTCAGTACCGCTTTCCACCCTCAGTCGAGTGGTCAGGTGGAATGGGTCAATCAAATTCTCGAAGACATGCTCAGAGCTTGCGTTATCTCATTCGGTATGGATTGGGAGAAATGTCTTCCTTTCGCCGAGTTTGCTTATAACAATAGCTACCAATCCAACCTCAAGAAAGCTCCTTTTGAGGTTCTCTATGGACGAAGATGTCGAACACCTTTGAACTGGTCAGAAACCGGTGAAAGACAATTCTTTGGACCGGATATGATCCAGGAGGCAGAAGAGCAAGTTCGCATCATTCGTGAGAATTTGAAAACAGCCCAGTCTCGTCAGAAGAGCCAGTACGATCGTCATCATAAGGATATGACTTATGAAATTGGCGACCAAGCTTACCTTCGGGTTACTCCTTTGAAGGGTACCCATCGTTTCGGTATCAAGGGCAAGTTGGCTCCTCGTTACATTGGTCCTTTTCGCATTCTTGCTAAACGATGAGAGGTTGCCTACCAATTGGAACTACCCCCACATCTTTCTCGAATTCATGATGTCTTCCACGTCTCTCAACTCAGGCGTTGCTTCTCGGATCCCATCCGCGGAGTGGACCACGAAACGCTTGATCTCCAAGATAACCTCACATACCGAGAGTACCCGGTTCGCATTCTTGATCAAGCAGAGCGTGTTACTCGACGTCAGAACATCAAGTTTCTCAAAGTTCAGTGGTCCCATCATTCCGAGAGAGAAGCTACTTGGGAGCGAGAAGATCGTCTTCGACTAGAGTACCCCGCTTTCTTTCCGTCGACCCCTGAATCTCGGGACGAGATTTTCTCAAGTGGGGGCGAGTTGTCACATCCCTAGTCTGGTATGACCTAGACTAGCTAGTCATTTGTGCATCATATTTAAATTTCATTTAAATTTGAAATGAGGATTGGTGGAACCCTCAGAATCATTTTTGAAAATGACCCAAATAGAAATTTCTCCAAAAGGGTCCAAGAAAATGCTCATGTTGCCCTCTGAAAATATTGGACAGAGATAAAAATCAAAACAATATTTTTAGGAGCTCATGGATATTTATTTTGGCCATTTGGATTAATTCGATAAATATTTGCATTGGAAATATATTTCTATATATATGAAATATGGTCCAAAAATTATGCCAATTATAAAAGAGCTCTGGAATAATATATCTAGCTCCTGCAAAAATTGGCATAAGGTAATAAAATGATTTAATATTTTAATTAAATCAAAACAAATGTCAGAAAAATTAGAAAACAAAAATAAAAGGAAGGAGGGGCTTACCTGGGGCCTCCCCCCCTGTGCAGCCCAGCCGCGGCAGGCCGGCCCAGCCAGCAGGCGGCCCAGCCCACCTGCCCCCCCTCCTCTGTCGTCTTCCTCCCCGACAGGGGGACGGCGCGTGCCCGACGCGCGCGCACCGCCGCGCCGCGCCACCTCCTCCCTCCCTGCTTGCCTGTCCTCCCCTCGTCGCTCTGGATGGACCGGACGACGCCACGCGCTGCCCCGCACCGCTCTCACTCCCTCTCGCTCTCCCTCCTCCTCTCCCCCTGCTCTCTCTCTCTCACCCGAGAACCACCGCCGCCGCCGACGGGCATCACCGTAGCCACCGCCTCTCCCACGCCTTCCCGACACGCTCCCCAGATCCGCCGCGACCCCCTCTACCTCCTCGTCGAGCCACGCAAGACGGAGCACCCCGTGGAGCCGTCGCCGTCGTCAAATTCGCCTCCGGCCGCCGTGGATCCTCGCCGGCGATTCGGGAGCTACCGGGCATCCCCAACCTCGCCCTCGCGCTCGCTGGTCTCGCGGTGAGCCCCCGCACCGAACCCCCTCCTCCCCGTGTTCGTTTGCCCCGTCTAGCTAGCTCAACCACCACGGCCGAAGCCTCTCGCCGCCGTCCATGTCGCCGTCGCCGTCTCGGCCCGTCTCCGCCCAAACCAAGCATCCCTTCGCGCTCCTGGTGCCACGAGGGTGCCGCCGAGCCCCTCAGGTGGCCTTCCCGTGCCCCGCAGCCCGATCCCGCTCGCGCCCGAACTCCGGCCGCCGCCGCGAGCTTTGCTCCGACGAGCTCCGGCCTTCCCCGCTCCTCCCACCTGTCCCACCAGATGCGCGAGAGCCCGGGCTACGCCCCGGTGCTCTCAGACGCCGTCCCCGTGACCTGTGGCGCGGACTCCGCCGCGTCCAGAGGTCGCCGGCGGCGAGCCCCGTCGCCTGAGCCCTGCCATGTGGGCCCGGCCCGTCAGGTGATTAGCTTAGTGCTAATCACCGCTTAATTAACCCCCACTGACACTGACAGTGGGCCCCAGCGCCACTAACTTCTAATTAGAACTAAATTAACCCCCTGTTTAACCCCCTGTCACTGATGTGTGGGTCCCACACGTCAGGTTTGACCAGGACCAGCCCAGTTGACTGCTGACGTCATGCTTACTCAATGCTGACGCAATATATAATTTCTGGATTTAAATTAAATCAGGAAATTCCAGAAATTGATTTAAACTTCAAAAATTCATATCAATTCAACCGTAGCTCAGATTAAAATGATTTATATATGAAAAATTATCAGAAAAATGCAACCTATCCATCTGTACTAGTTTCATGCATGACAAACCAACTTATACATGCTGAATATGAGAAAACACATTATGGCATATATAAGAGACTTAATTTAGAAATGCATTTGAACCTTTGGTTCAAATGGACTTCAAACCAAATGTTACTAGTTGCATTAGCTCAAATAGCATCACATCTACATGCCATGCTCATGCATCATATTGTTGCATATGATTGTGTTTTGATTGCCGGCACCATTCCTTCTCGATAGGTCCTGCTCCGGAGACGTTCCAGAGTACCTGTCTGTGAAGCAGTGCCTCCCTTGTTGATTTACCAGGCAAGCAAACCCCCTTGTTCATTTCGATAAAACCCTACTCTCTCGCTCCTGCTCTCAGTTATTGCATTAGGACAACAACGGTTCATCTGCTACTTTGTGCTGCGGTAGTTGAACCCATTCCTCTGCATGACCTGTCATTGCCACAGTAAATAGTTGAAACCCACTAGCATGTGTAGGAGTTGATTGAAGCCATTGTTGTGTTCCTACCATGCTATGCCTGCTATTGCTTAGAGTTGTGTCAGGTCTGGTTCATTGGGAATGAATTGGAGTGTTACGATATGTTCTGATGCTGAGAGTTAAGTGTGTGAACACGATTTGGTAAAGGTAGCGGTGAGAGGCCATGTAGGAGTACATGGTGGGTTGTCTCACTGGAACCGTCCTTAAGCACCGAGTTCTATGTATGTTGTCCAATGACTCGATACTACCACACATTGGGCTCCGGGCGCTCCAAGCCCTCTCGACTTATTAACCGACTTGATCTCTGTCCAGGAGTCGCAACTAGTTTCTGGTGTTTGTAGGTAGTGCTATTTTTCTACCAAGTGGCACCCGGCAGGGTGGGCTTGGGACAGACTAGGCACACGTGGCCTGGTGTACCGAGTGGCACCCGGATGGTGGGCTCGGGAACCCTGTACACATCGTTTGGGGCCGTAAGCGACACCCCGGCCGGATCTCCTTGCGGATGGAACCCGAATAGGCGATAAACCTGGACTAGAGTCTTGTGTGGTTAGTCAGGTCGTGGCCGACACCCTCGCCCGGCTCCCGCTTGAAGGTTGCCGAGGTACATGACATGTACAGGGCGATAAGTGGCGAAAGCGTGAGTGAAGAAGTACACCCCTGCAGGGTTAACATGATCTATTCGAATAGCCGGGTCCGCGGTTATGGACTTCTTGGATGCTTACATGGTACATAGACAACTTGAAGTGGATACCCTAAAATTCTCAAGACATGTGTGAGTGCTATGGATGGCCTTCTCGTAGGGAGACGGGGATGAATCCATAGTAGTGTATTGTGTGGTGATTAGTGGACTCGTGTTCATTGTTTCATCTCAAGAGTTTCTGGTAGTCGTAGAACAGGATAGCCACAGAGTCAAAGCTGGCATGCTGCAACTAAACCCCACATTACCTCTTGATACAAATGCATGTATGATAGGATCTGATGTAAGTCTTGCTGAGTACCTTTGTACTCATGTTGCTTTATTTATGTTTTTGCAGCGAAGACTTCGGTCTTACTAGTGTTCTCGTGGACTTCGACTAGTAGCTAGTACCTCAGCTACGATCTTGATCGGATGTTGTAGATAGTCAGGCTCTTCAGCCTTTTTCATTTGTAGATGTCTGTACCCAGACATGTAATGCTTCCGCTTGTTGCTTGTATGCCCTGTATGATGGGTCTTGTGACCCATGTTTGCAATAAATGCTATGATGGCTCTTCTGAGCCTTTATCTATATGATTGTTGAGTTATGCTGTGATGCCATGTTGTACAGCACATACTTGCATGTTATGCGTACGTGTAATGTGTATTGCTATGTGTGGGATCTGACTATCTAGTTGTTTATCCTTAGTAGTTCTCTCTTACCGGGAAATGTCTCCTAGTGCTTCCACTGAGCCCTGGTAGCCTGCTACTGCTCCGGAACACTTAGGTTGGCCGGCATGTGTCCTTCTTCGATCCTGTGTCTGTCCCTTCGGGGAAATGTCACGCGATGAATACCGGAGTCCTGCTAGCCCGCTACAGCCCGGTTCACCGGAGTCCTGTTAGCCCAGTGCTACAGCCTGGATTCGCTCGTTGATGACCGACACGTTCGATGCTGGGTCATGGATGCCTGTCCCTGTAAGTTAGTGCCACTTTGGGTTTACGACTAGCCATGTCAGCCCGGGCTCTTTATCATATGGATGCTAGCGACACCATCATATACGTGTGCCAAAATGCGCAAACGGTCCCGGGCAAAGGTAAGGCGACACCCGTGGGGATACCGTGCGTGAGGCCGCAAAGTGATATGAGGTATTACATGCTAGATCGATGTGGCATTGAGTCGGGGTCCCGACAGACACGTGTTCCAACAGTCAGATTTCAAACTCACACGGCAACTTTACTTGGGCTACAAGCAAAGCTGACTTGTCCGACTCTGGACAAGATTCGCTCTCATAGTCTTCACTCGAAGATATAGGTTTTGGTTAAACATCACTTCAGTCATTCTGACTGGTTCTCTTGGACCCCACTTAACAGTACGGTGGTTCCTATGACTCAACAAAGAAGAAAAAGAACTATGAAAGATCTAAGTCTTCGAGCTCCATAGTCTTCATGAGATGTCTTCTCTTGTCATAGTCTTGAATGTGAATATCTTCATATACCACCTTTGACATCAATGTCTTCATACATTTTTAGGGGTCATCTCTGGTAGGAAAACCGAATCAATGAGGGACTTCTACCTGTGTTATCCTGCAATTCTCACAAACACATTAGTCCCTCAACTAGGTTTGTCGTCAATACTCCAAAACCAACTAGGGGTGGCACTAGATGCACTTACAATCTCCCCCATATTGGTGATTGATGACAAACTAGTTGAAGTTTTCAACGGGGAATATAATATGTGAAATTGTAAAGGATAAGGAATTGTCTTCATAAGTTGCAAGGGCTCCCCCTGAAGATGTGCATATAAGTAATTTGCTTTTGGAATGCAAATGCACATGGCAGGTTGTGCTTGTGGAGATCCTATTCAACTTATGATGACAATCCACTATGCATGTGAAGGTATGTGAAGATAATGACATGCATAATGGAAAATGGACGTATGCAAAATGATCTAAGTGCGGAATTTATCGTTGCACATGCGGAATTTATCATCGCATCACGAGGTGGCAAATAAGTAGCAGACGACCATGGAGTTTAAGTGTTACAACTCAAAGAACCAACTGTATCAAAGCAAACGAGAGTTGTAAACACGAAGCAAAAAGTATAAAGCACCCGCCCATATGGACCCGCTTGAAGACTATCAAACTCATATGCTTCTCCCCCTTTTGTCAGTAAGGACCAAAAAGGTTTGAAGACATAGAGCATCTACTCGTTCCCATGAAGAGTAGGTGAAGCAGCAGGGTCGTCGGTGGTGTTCGGCGGTGCAGAAGAACTTGGAGTAGTGTCGAAGCATGCTGAAGGAGGTGGCGGTGAAGTAGCATCGTCTTCATCCTCGATCACTCTGGCATTCACAGTTGCAACAGAGGAAGAGAACTCAGAGTCTTCAAGAGATGGAGTTCGTCGCAGCACTGCCCTTCGAGGAGGTGTGGAGTCAAACTTAAAGCATTCAGAGAAGCCATCCTCTTGAAGATCATCTTCAGAGCACATCAGCGTCAGCCCTTTCCATGTGCGTCGAGAGGTTTCATGGGCAACAAAGGCATTCTTGGTGGCAAGATTGCGAATGCGATTAACATCCACCAAGAGGCTTTGCATTTGACTCTTCAGCCAGTCATGATGCCTATCCTATTTTTGATGAAGAGCCACAAGAAGCTCTCGGTCATTGAGAACATGAGTGCGCTTCTTGGGTCGTTGGGCAATTGTGCTATCAGTGGCTTCAGTGAGAGCAGGATGCAGCGCATGTGTAGTTCCAGTCAAAGGATACACATGAGTGACTGCTTCAACTCCTTCAATGTTCTGAGAAAAACTTTGATGCTCCGCATTCTGAAGACTTAGAGGTTCCTTGGCAGGCTCAGGATAGATGGCTTCAATAGACATATCCACATCATGCAGAAAGATTCGATGATTGCGAGCAGATGGCTGATATGAGATAGCGGAGTGAAGTTTGATTAGCCGCATTACCCATGGTGCGTAGAACTTCAAGCCAAAAAGATCAGAGCCTGATGCAACAAGTTGGCGAATGAAGAAGTCCTGTGCATTGAAGCATTTGCCGTGAAGAAGATAGAAGACCAAAGTCTTCATTGCACCTTCCAGCTTGGTATGTGGAGAGTGTCCTTTGATGGGCTAGATAGTTCGCCTTATGATGTGATAAATAGTCCTTGGTAGATACTCAAGGTCTTCAACAAAGAACTCTTTGGAATATGCAGCATCTTGGGGTAATAGCTTCATCATACTGAGCATCTGACTCATGTTAGGTTCAGGCTTCTGAAAGATGCGCTCCACAACTTCACTGTGAAGTTGGCAGCCAGATTCGTAGAGATCGCCAGGAGTGGGAAGACCAGTGAGCTCAATGATGTCAAAGGCTTTGGCTTCGTGATGAACATTTCCTGTCATCCACTCCAGGACCCAAGTCTTCGGATCTCTGTTATACCCGCGGATGTGAAGTGTGGCATAGAATTGGAGCAGCAACTCTTCATTCCAATGCTCTTGATTGGTGACGAATGGCAGCAATCCAACCTCTTTGAAGCAATCCAGAGCTTCTTTCAGACAGGGCAGACCAGCTATTGCTTCAATGTCAAGACGCTTGTGTGGGAAGATGCGACCTTGATTGTAAAGAATGCAGGAGTAATAGCTTCGCTGCGGATAGCTCCAGAACCGATCAGATGATATTCTTTCCCTTGAGTAGGGGTTCCTGGAGCTATTGAAGAAAGTGTTGTCTGCTTTGAAGCCATTGATATTGAAGGATCCAGGTGCTGATGCAGGACCTAGGAACCTAGGCAATCTTGGGATTGGCTTCTGTACCTAAGGCCTGTGCTTCCCAGTTGATCAGTAGTGGAGCCCAGTTGGGGTCGATCAGGGATCTGTGTATCATTTGGGGTAGTCTTCTTTCATTTTGGTTCCGTAGTCGGACCTTGATTATATCTGGATGATTGTAATGTTATTCATATATTTGTGTGACGTGGCGAGTGTAAGCCAACTATGTATCCTTTACCCCTTTTATCTATTTACATGGGTTGTTGTGAAGATTACCTTACTTGCGACATTGATTTCAATGCGGTTAGGCCTCTAAGTCGTGCTTCGACACGTAGGAGATATAGCCGCATCGAGGGCTTTACAAGTTGGTAATCAGAGCCTTCCCCGACCTTAGGAGCCCCCTACTTGATCGAATCGCTGGCGTTATTGAGTCTAGAAATGTTTTGAGTCATTTAGGAATAATATATATCGAATAGTTAGGACTTCTTTTTACTCCTCAGTCCCTTCATCGCTCTGGTGAGGCATCCTGACGTAGAGTTTTGACTCTTCTCTTCTCAAATTTCACTAAATTTTTTTAGGATCACGCGGGTATCTTGGAATCGTTCCGATGGTTTTGTGATGAGAACATTGTTCTTGGTGCCTCCTGTCATTTAGGGGTTGTGGCAGTGTCCCGGGTAGTTGAGCTCCGAGGTGTTGTCGTCACAATTTTATCGTTGCAGTTCTGGAATACCTGAGATTAGTTTCGCCGACATCGAAAATCTCTTTTATGCAGTTGTTGGTGAGATAACCTCGACGCCACCCAGTACTGGGGCGGGAGTTCGGGAGTATTGCCATAACTCGTACAACGGATGCTTTTCGAAGGTTGAGGTAGATGATTTCCGAAGGTTTCTTGGTTATGTGTTGAAGGATGGATACAGCTGGATGTAGGATTTGCTAGTTTTGGGTGAGATATTATGCTTCCCCTGTATCCCCAACACCCAATTGCATAACCGGAAGTTTATAAGTGGGAATTCAAGTAGCTCCTAGGATTTCTTTCCGACAGATGTATGATATGAAATTGGGGTTCGACGTCTAGTGGTCCGCCTATCCACGGTTGGTTTTACAGTGGTCTCGTTGTGTCTTAAAGAGTCCTTGGCTATGCCGACTCGGGGACACTTCGTATGTCATGTGCACTGCCTTGTACATGATGGTGCTGTATGATCGAGCCCGTGTAGGCCCCACCACGAAAACTTCGGATGAAATCTCTATCATATGTTTGTTCCGGCTTATTCTGCAAGCCAATCCTTTGTTTTTGTTTTGAGTTGTGGTATTCGAGTTGCTTCGAAGTCAAATGTTGATTCCATCCCTTGTCTAAGTGGTGTTCTCATATTCCTATGTGAATACTAATCCTTCTCGATCATCGAGTTTGTCATTTCAATTTCTTTTCACCGGCGTGATTCTCTTCAAGTGGATCCGATCATTTCGACAACCGCAAGATCAAGTATCAGTTCTTCTCAACGGTGTTTGTTTTCATCCGTCCCCAAGTTGCCTTTGTTTTCCCGCCCACCCACCCTTTTTCTTCAAGGACTCAGTTTTCTTAATCAAATATCCATTTTATTCATGTGAAGTCTCTTCGTTCTTTTTAGTCAATGTTCGTATCCGGTGATTGTCATGAAGATTCTAACGGAGCTTCTAGTTTATCATTCTGCGTTCTTTTTCTTCTCCGGTGGATTCAAGTCAAGCCTTGTCGATCATATATTTTCCTCGTTCCAAATGTTTTCTCTTGCCGGTGCACTTCTTAATTATTCACCTCTCGCTATCCATTTGTTCCGGAGTGCTCAAGATATCTCGAAGATTCGTGTTTCCACGCTGCTTTCGTTCCAGCTCTTTCGAGGATGTTATCTCATTCAAGCCATTTAATTCAACTGGTGCAATCTCTCTTTTCAAGTAATCGTTCAACGGTGTCTTCTCTTGAGTGGGCCCTAACCCACAGGTCTTTTTCCAGGATCTTACCTGACTCTTCTTATTTTCCCGGAGCTATCCTAAATTCTTTTCGAAGTTTGACGTAAGAATGAATTTTCATCAGTCATGATGGTGTTTCTCGTCGTAATTCTCAGATTTTGAAGACCGAAGAAGAGTTTCTTTCAAATATTGCCACATTCTCTGCCATCGTCTCATAATTATTTTCGGTTGTGAGATTTTTTTCACCCATCCGGAGCAATTCAAGATTCTGTTCAGTTTGATTATCCGGAGCCCATCATCTAAGATTTATTCATTCCAGCTTTAAGCTCTCATACTCTAAATCATACCGGTGCATCATTCAAGTATATTCTCTAATCGGTCCGTGATCTATTCGCTTCACTTGGATCTAAAACCTCTCAAGCATCTTCGTTCATTTTATAATTCGTCCCGGTGTTTTCTTTATCTTCTCTTCGTTCATTCTTAATTCTTACGGTGGTTCGTTCAAGATCTCTCTTCCTTGTTTTTCATATCAATTCTTTCGCTGTTTTCAAATTCTACCGGTGGTTCGTTGAAGACCTTCTCAAGTTGCACCATATCTATCTTAATCCTTTTCTTCGAGAATAAGTAGTATGCCAAATCCGTTGATTGTCATCAATTTAATTGGTGAAGGATAAGCATAACATAATTCTTATTCTTGTTCATCCAAGTGATTAATTCCTTATTCCGGAGGCTCACCAAATTCTCGGTTTCAATTGTTTCATCTTCTCTTTTCCGGAGTTCCAAGCTCTCTCAATTTGTCTCATCATGAAGATCCATCTAATCATTGCAAGTCTTCACCTTATGTTTTCAACTTGTCTTTCCTCTCGCTTGATCATTCTTTTACTACCGGAGTTCTTCATGAAGGTTCTACATGATGGTTCACCAATGATTTAATTCCTTCTTGAAGTGTTCATCAAGATTCTTTTCAGAGGAGCTCAAGTTTTCTTCATCTTGCAATCCGGAGTGCAATTCTTTCACGCATATCTTTTGAGGTGGTGTTATGTCATTCTTGATAATTTCCCTTCGTGCTTCGTTGTTTCACAAGTTATCAAGATGAGGTATTTTAAATCCACCAATCTCTTCATTGGAGTTATCTTGGGCTATATTTCACATAAAGTTTTCCTTTAAGGATTGTCGCTCTTATGGTATTTATCAATGATCCAAGTTCTTCTTTTATCCTCCTGGTGAGATAGCTTCTCGTCTCCTTGTTCTTACCAATCCAATTCTTTTTCCCGTGAGTGGCAGGTTGTCACCTCATAATTTGAGATGTATTCCATAAGACCATATCAAGCTTATCCTTTTCGTTGTTGGTTTTCCAACAACTCCGTTTGACTCTACTCCTAAGGATACCTTTTAAGCTCTTTTGTAGCAGAATTTGGCATTTTCTTCTACATTCTTTTATCTCAATGATCTATCTTCTATTTCTCTCTTCCGGAGGCATTGTGATGTTGCTCTTTTCAACCCATCATTTTGTTTTGTCAAGATCATGCTTCTTTCTTTTGCTTATCCATCTAACCGGAGTGTTCTGTCCTTTTGCTCAAGTTCTTTTCGCCTTATCAAGCCTTGCATCCCTTCTCAACCGGAGTGCTGCCCAAAGTTGTTCTTCCTTATTCCTCTTTGCTAGCGGAGTGCTTTCAACTTCATTTATCTCCGTTGTATTCTTTTCTCAAAATGGCTTAATCTTTTCAAGGTTCTTTGGTTTCACTCGTTTGTCAAAGAAGCAACTTAGTTTTACCTCTTCTCTTCCTCTTCCTTTTTCCCTCCGGTGCCATTCTAGATCTCGGGATGAGATCCTCTCGTAGTGGTGGAGTGTTGTAACGCCCCGAGACCGATGTGCCAGGTGTCCTCCAGTTATTCACTGTTGTTGCGTTGTCATTGCTTGTGTGTCGTGCATTGCATATCATGTCATCATGTGCATTTCATTTGCATACATGTTCGTCTCAGGCATCCGAGCATTTTCCCCGTTGTCCGTTTTGCAATCCGGCGCTCCTATGTCATCCGGTGTCCCTTTCTACCTCTTTTCGTGTGCAGGCGTTAAACGTTTTCGGATTGGACCGAGACTTGCCATGCGGCCTTGGTTTACTACCGGTAGACCGCCTGTCAAGTTTCGTGCCATTTGGACTTCGTTTGGTACTCCAACGGTTAACCGAGGGACCGAAAAGGCCTTGTGTGTATTGCAGCCCAACACCCCTCCAAAGTGGCCCAAAACCCACCTAAACCTCCTCCATCATCTCGGTCGTTCGATCATGATCGCGTGGCCGAAAACCGCACCTCATTTGGACTCTCCTAGCTCCCTCTACCTATAAATATGTGGCTCTCCCCGAATTTTTCGCGCAGTCCAAACCCTAGCCTTCCACCTCCTCACGCCGCCGGACACGTCCACCGACGGCCGGGCATGTCCACCGCCAGCCGCCATGCGTTCTAGCCAATGAGAGGCCGACACGTCATCAGCGCCGCCCCCGCGCCCTATCCCATCTCGCCACGTGGCGCCGCCGCGCTCGCCCCCGCCGCTGGCCCGCGAGCCCGCGTCGGGCCCGCGGGGCCCGAAC
>NC_041382.1:643807355-643823342 GCF_002162155.2 Triticum dicoccoides
CGAGATCCGGCGGATCGGGACGAGATCCACCGGGATCTCATCCAAACGCGCCCGCCGTCCCGCTCCGCTCCATCCCGGGATCTCCCTGTCCAACTTCCGTGAGGTCTATTTTTTTCTTCCAAGTCCCAGATCTGCATATTTTTTTAGCATTTTTCATCATGTCATAACTCCGTATCCGTAGCTTCGATTCATGTGTGTAGCATATCAAAATGTTCATCTCGACGAGTACATCATTTAATCTCATTGCATCATTTTCATTTGAGCTCATCTTGATGCCCGAAATGTCGTTGGAAGAGGGCTATGTGATGAATTTGTCAGATCTGTTTCAGCAAATAGCTATTTGTCATTTTTGCCATGATTAATGTGTGCATGCTATGATCCTGAGCTCTACATGTGTTTTGTTATATGCCATGCCATCTTTACAGGGGTGTATGCCATGTATTTTTGTGATATTTGTGGTGACTAGCACAAGCTTGCAAAGTAGTGTAATCGGTAATGCTGATTTCAGAGACTTAGAATTTCACTAAGTCCTTGTCCTGATTTTGTTGGTATGCCATATGTTCATGTTGTTTCCTAGTGATCCGTGCCTCTTTTGAGGATGATCAGTAAGGATGATTTGTTAACATTGTGGTGCTCTATCCATCCATGTCTTTGTTTGCATTTATGGAGCACTCTAGTTTGAGTCAATCGAGCTCTACTTTTGCTATATCGTGAATCCTGGCAGATTGTTGACATGTTTAGCGATTTTCCCGAGGTTGTTGCTATTGATCCGTGCATGCTATGTTATTGTTCTTGCCATGTCTAGCTCCTATGCAATGTATTCTTGATGGGTGTATGCTTAGTTTTTCATGCCATGCTCTGTAGTGAGTGCATCGAGCTCGTAAACATGCCTACTCGTTAACTGATTTGCATGCTCCAGTTTTTCTCTAAGTCTGAAATCTGTTTATGTTTTTGCCATGTTCACATGCTTGCAATTGTATTTTCTGATCCCTTTTGGCTCAAGGTTAATAAGGGACTTTTGTTAAGTACTTTGAGTAGCTTCATGTAATGCCTTGCTTTGCCATGTTAAGTTCCTGTAGCTTGTAGTTTTCATGCTCCAAAGTGTGCTTCCTGATGATAAATCCCAGACTTGTGTTAATTTCACTAAGTCTGAAACCTGTTATCGTTTGCCCTTTTGCCATGCTTGTTTGAACCTGTTAATGGATGAATTAGCCGTAGCTCAGTGTTCATCTTTTGTCAAGCATCATGAGTGGATCCCTGCCATATATTTTGTTGTCATGTTTGAGTGCTGTAGAATATTTATCTTGATGCATTTAGTTGGTCACTTGCTGATTATCGCAGGCCGTTGCCATATTTGTTTTGCTTGCCATTTCCAAACCATGCATCCGATTCCGGTGATATTTATATTGATTTCAACCGAAATCAACTCCTCTTTCCAGTGGAACTCTTGGATTTCCATGTTGAGGCCAGCTTCAGTCATTCCTTTCCAAATCATGCATATGCATCACATACCGTATCCCGCATATCATACCATGTTCGTGTGTTGGTTGTTTACTATGTTGTGTGCTTCTTTCCGGTGTTGCTTCTTCGGGTTGGTTCCGGCAATGTCGTGATTGTGAGGACCCGTTCGACTACGTCCGTTCGTCTTCTTCATGGACTCGTTCTTCTTCCTTGCGGAATCTCAGGCAAGATGACCATACCCTCGAAATCACTTCTATCTTTGCTTGCTAGTTGCTCGCTCTTTTGCTATGCGTATACTGCGATACCTACCACTTGCTTATCATGCCTCCCATATTGTTAAAGCCTCTAACCCACCTTGTCCTAGCAAACATTGTTTGGCTATGTTACCGCTTTGCTCAGCCCCTCTTATAGCATTGTTAGTTGCAGGTGAAGATTGGAGCTTGTTCCATGTTGGAACATGGATATTTTGTTGGGATATCACAATATCTCTTATATAATTAATGCATCTATATACTTGGTAAAGGGTGAAAGGCTCGGCCTTATGCCTGGTGTTTTGTTCCACTCTTGCCGCCCTAGTTTCCGTCATATCGGTGTTATGTTCCCGGATTTTGCGTTCCTTACGCGGCTGGGTTATAATGGGAATCCCTTGACAGTTTGCTTTGAATAAAACTCCTCCAGCAAGGCCCAACCTTGGTTTTGCCATTCGCCACCTAGCCTTTTTCCCTTGGGTTAGGCCAGCCCAAGGGTCATCTTTATTTTAACCCCCCGGGCCAGTGCTTGTCTAAGTGTTGGTCCGAAACAGAGCCACTTGTTGCGCCACCTCGGGGAAACTTGAGGGCTGGTTTTAGCTGTACGTAGTGTTCATCCGGTGTTGCTCTGAGAACGAGATATGTGCAACTCCCATCAGGATGTCGGCGCATCGGGCGGTCTTGCTGGACTTGTTTTACCGTTGTCGAGGATGTCTTGTAATCTGGATGCCGAGTCTGATCGGATTGTCTTGGGAGAAGGAATATCCTTCGTTGACCGTGAGAGCTTGTGATGGGCTAAGTTGGGACACCCCTGCAGGGTTATGAACTTTCGAAAGCCGTGCCCGCGGTTATGGGCAGATGGGAATTTGTTAATGTCCGGTTGTAGAAAACCTGAAGTTGACCTTAATTAAAATACATCAACCGCGTGTGTAACTGTCACACCCTAATTTTCATGCCACAACACTTAAGCTAACAATCATGATAAAATGTGGTTTGACAAAAACTTTTGAGTGTTTTGGACCTTGCCTTGATTGGATTTTTGTCTGTTGTTTGCAAGTGCTCTAAAAATCAAATAAATCCTCCAACTCCTATACTTCATCTCCTTGCTCCAAACTGTTGAACCAATGATCATGCCATGTGTATAGAGCAATATAGTATTTTCTTACAAAAATAATTTGGCCAAAAAGTATTTTCAAAAAATAGTTTTCCAGAAACCCCTGAATTAAGATTTGTACTGCAAGTACTTAATTCAGGGCAGTAAAAATCTTTCCAAAAATATGTTTGACTCCTATTAGATATAGGATACCCAGAAACCACAAAAATATAATTTTAAAAGTTATTTTACTATTTTATTTAAAAGCTTTTTCTTAAGGCCAGAAATGGTCTTTAATAGGGAAAAATTATTTTATTGTTTCAAAAATATTTGACAAAAATCAGGGAAACTCAATGGACATATATTGTCCATATATAAGAGTTTCAACACATGGTCATGTTCAAAATATTGGTCAAATCCCTCAAAAACCATTTCTGCCCATTTCAAGGATTTGAAATATTTCTACAGGAAATATTCCCCAGAAATTCCAAGAAAATTCTAGCATGTCACATATGACATGTTTGATGATCTTGCCAAGTATCATGTCATGGAGAATAGTATAACCCCATGAGATATCCTCAAAACCATTTCTGTCCATTTTGAAGTTTGAGCAACTTTACATTGCCAAACATGTCCAAATGTTCTCAAACCTTGTGAACATGCTCAAATGGTCTAGTTATTCATCTAGACCAAATGGCACAAGTTGGAGAGAATGTTATCTTGCTCAAAGTGCCCCAAAACCCTTTCTGTCCAGAACCAAATTTGAACAACTCTACATTGCCAAGTGTGTCCTTTTGATCTGAATTTTTGTGGACATGTTCAAATCCTCAAATGATGACACTACACCAAGTGGTGCATCAAGGAGAATAGATTTGCATGACTAAATCTTGGTAAAGCCAATTCTGTTGATTTCTAGGGTTTACCAAAGTTACATTGGCTAGTTTGCCCAAATGAGCTCAAACTTGGTGGAACATCCTACTTCTATGTGCCATTCCATCCTGTTAATTCTCATGGCAAGTGGAATTAATTTTCTTGCCCAAACCAACAACAAACACCTTCTGCCATTTTCCCAAAATCATCATTTTGACCTCTTCCACTAATCTCCTTGAGCTCAACTTTTTACCACAGCTCCTCCTAGCCTTCTCCTACCTCCAGTAACTCTCCCCTAGCCATTTCTCAATGATTGAGGGGTAAAATACCCCCATTTACCTCCTTGGACAGCCCCTCTCTCCCTCTTCTTCTACCTCTCTCCTCTCCTACTGGCTCACCAGGGCACCCAAGGCCACCACCCATTTGTTTACTCCTCCCCTGACCCCCTAGACACTAGTGGCCACGCCCTGGGCGCCAAAAAGATGCCAATGCCAGCCATATGCGTGCTCTGGAGCGCGCTACAGTGCACCAGAGCACTGTAGCCGCGTCCTGCCCGAGGCTTCTGACCACCTAGGGCCCTCCCCTTGTGTCTCCCGAGGCCGCCTCGGCGTCTGGGACACGCAAGACGGTCAGCCCCCTCCTCCTTCTCCCTCCTCTTGCCCAGCTCGCACGCGCGCCGGCCGCCCGAGCGCTCCAATGGGCAGCCTCACACGCGCGATGCACTGGCCCTTCCCCGCTATCTCTCTTCTCTCCCCTCGCCCTAGACCAACCCCACGAGCACCCCAGACACGCCCACGCGCGCCCCCGTGACTTGCAATGACGGCAACAGCCTCGCCGGCGCATGAGCTCATGGTGCACCATCGCCCCGCCATAAAAGGCCACCCCCGAGCCCTCTCTGGCCTCGGTTCACTCCCTCTTCCCCCCAGCAACCTCCTCGAACAGCCTGATCCTCCTCCTGCACCTTCCTTCTCCTCCAACCACCGCACGGCCGCCGCTTCGGCTCGCTCAAATTCGAGCAACACCGAGCTCACCTCCCTCCCTTTACTCCACACAAAAGCTCCCCGTGGTCCGGCGAACCTCCCCACCTCCTCGAACCGTCGCAAGGATGCTCGAACGCTGAGAGCCACTAATGGCCGATGACCTCCCCCGCCACCGTCAAAGCTGCGGTCACCTCGGCCCCCTCCGGCGGCCGTGACCTGCACCAGCAGATGTCCCGCTCCGCGTTGAGCTTGCCCATAGGCGGAGCGCCGCGAGAGACGACCGGAGGCGCCGGCTATCGTCGGACGAGCGCCGGCGTGCGCTCTGCCTCCCCTGCTCAGCCTCGAGCGGGAGGTATAGGATGACCGCCCCACCAGCTGGCAGGGGGCCCGCCCGTCAGCGGCAGAGGCAACCGAGCTGGCCCACCAGTCGGGTTAAGTGGAAATGGCTTCGGTCCGATCCGCTTACCCCGCTGGGTCGCGCCCTCCCGCAGTACGCCTTCGGCGTCACCACCTCTGGCCGCGCAGCCGAGCCGCCGGGCCAGCCCAGTGGCGCCCTGCCACTATATCTCGCCCGGTGCGCCCAACCGCCGCCCAGATCCGGCCCATTTAGGTAAATCCTTTGTCTTTTTCTTTTTCAAGTCAACTTCAAAAATCCATAAATAATTCAACAGAGCTCCAAATCCAATGATTCAAATTTCTAGTAGCTCCATAAATCATGATCTATCACATGGTGCTACTTGCACATTTTTACAGAAATATTTCTTTCAGAAATAATTAGCAAATCCTATTTTTCCATTCCTTTGGTAAACTTTAGAAAATCACAGAGAGCCCATTTTTGATCCAAATTCCATGATTCAAAATCCTAGGTGTCTATAAGTTCAAAACTTAGTTTTTGAACATTTTTACTAATATTTTCTGTATCACCTCAAATAATGGTCTATCTTCATATTTGTCAACTTTGCAAATTCATAGGAAAATCATTTCAACTCCAAATCCAGTGAAATCAACTCCTAGATGCTTCTAAAATCATGGTTTGTTAAATGGGTGCCTTTGCTCATTTTTCAAAAATATGTTTCTCTACACTTCTTGCAAACCCCTTGATTCCATCATATCAAAATGTTTAGAAATATCCATTGATCCAATTCCAATGAAATCACTTTGGTCGTTCCTCACATGACCAGAGGTATACTAGAAAAGTCAAATCAATATTTTTGGAGCACTTTTATTTCTGCCTTGTTGTGTTGCTTATTATGGTTGCTTTCAACGATAGTTGACGAAGTAGACGAGATGCTTGGAGTTGGACCAGAGCTATTTGAAGACCTCGAAGACTTTGTTAGAATAGGCAAGCAACCCTTTGACCATATTTATGAAACCCTTTTTATGCATGTCATATAGCACTTTATTAGTGTTGCATCGGAATCATGATGAGATGGTAACCACTTTGATGGGATGCCTCTGTTACTTCCTCGTTGATACTTGCATTGTGCATGACCCTACCTCCTTATGAGGGTTATGCCGGTGGGAGTAGATAGGATGCTAAGTAGTGCTACGCAAAAGGGACGGGTATATGCATGGTGATGGAGACAAAGTATTTTCAAAAGGACATTTCGAAAAACCCGTCGGGTGCCACTTATGCCCGAGGGAGATAATGAGATGGGTAACCACTTGATGACAAAGTGGTGTACCGAGGCAAGGGTGCGTGTTGTTTTCGAAAACGGATTAGATTTAAGATTTGTCGACTGTCCCAACCTTACATGCGCAACCACTCTACCCTTATATGGGAAAGGGCATTATTGATTACCTAGGCCGATACTAGTTTGGAGCCCACATTACTAGTGACGGGAGAGTTGTTGGTGCGCTCTCTCGGGACGGGGTCGTGCCAGGTAGGGCGGCCATGACTGTTTTCACAGGGCACCGGATACACCATTGTGTCCCCTCTCGGATGTTACGATCTCGAGTGAGTCTCGTATGATGTACATCGTGAGGATATGGAACAACGAGTGGACTCCTTGTTAGTGTCGTCTAGGGAAAGATAGTGATCGGGTGCTTACCCCGGATACTTGAGGTATCGCGGGTCGTGGATGACACAGAAGTTCCCCGGATCTTGTGGGTAAAGTGCGCAATCTCTGCAGAGTGTAAAACTATTCGAATAGCCGTGTCCACGGTCAAGGACAGTTGGGCGGTGCTGCTTAAACTACGTCCACATGTTTACAAACCAGTGTGTGTGTTTGGATAAGTGGGAAGAACTACTTTGGGTCAAGTCAAAGGACTTGACGTGATTGAGTTGGGTTGATGCCCACTCTATTTATGTTGATATCTGTAACCTATCCTCATGGTTAATTGAATTCTCCTGATGCACTTCTTACAAGTTGTTGAACATGTCATTGCACTCAAAAACTAGCTTTCCGCAAAAATTTACCTATATCATGCATTGTTGTATCTTGAACCAAAACATGGGTTGCTTGCGAGTACATTCAAAGTACTCATTGGCTTGCCACTGGTTATTTTATTGGCCATGCATGAAAGAACAGGATATGATGAAGAATACTTCGGTGATGAACATGCGAGCTAGGACGCTTCCCAGTCAGAATGCCTGTAGGGTTAAGGCAGATGGCATGGGTCCAAGTTATCGACGAAGATTTCCGCTGCAATGTTATAATCAAGACTTGACCATAATGGTCCTACTTGTGTAATATGGTATGTATGGATGTAAGACTCTTGTTATTCAGCTTCTGTGTGTTCAGTGAGCATTGATCTCTGGGATCACTGTACACGTGCATTCGGTGATCACGACTTATGAGTCGGGGTCCCCACAGTAACCGTGATGGTCTCTTCTCGGCGGAGTCCGGGAAGTGAACACGGTGTTGGAGTTATGCTTGACGTAGGTTGTTCTTGGATCACTTCTTGATCATAGTTGTTCGTCCGTGCTTTTGCCTTCTCTTCTCGCTCTCTTGCGAATAGGTTAGCCACCATATATGCTAGTCGCTTGCTGCAGCTCCATCTCATGCCTTTTACCTTACCTATAAGCTTAAATAGTATTGATCGCGAGGGTGTGAGATTGCTGAGACCCAGTGACTCACAAATATTTCCAAAACCAGTTTGCAGGTGCCGATGTTATCGTAAAGTTGACGCAACCAAGCTCAGGAGGAGCTCGATGAAGATCTTGTCCTTTATGTTGTTCTGTTTTCCCAGTTGATCAGTAGTGGAGCCTGGTTAGGGTCGATCGGGGATCTGTGTAGCATTTGGGGTAGTCTTCTTTCATTTTGGTTCCGTAGTCGGACCTTGATTGTATCTGGATGATTGTAATGTTATTCATATATTTGTGTGATGTGGCGAGTGTAAGCCAACTATGTATCCTTTACCCCTTTTATCTATTTACATGGGTTGTTGTGAAGATTACCTTACTTGTGACATTGCTTTCAATGCGGTTATGCCTCTAAGTCGTGCTTCGACACGTAGGAGATATAGCCGCATCGAGGGCGTTACAAGTAACCACTCGTCTTCGCTGTCGGCGGTGGTGGTGGAACAGTCCGGAAGGAGAGTCCTTCCCTTCTTGGACCCTCCGGCCTCCCCAGTTGGGGCGGCCTTCCTTTTCCTGTCTCCCCCGGCTGGAGGGGGAGAACCGTCATCTTCCTCCTCCTCGTTTTCACGGAGGAGTTCGTCTCGGAGTTATCGGACGATGAGTCCGATACCACCTGGCGCCGGGAACTCTTTCGGGTTCCCGTGGCCTTCTTCTTGATCTTCTTCGGCACCTCATAAGGAGCCGGAGTCCGCATCTCCGTCAGGAGAGCGTCTGCAGGGTCTTCGGGCAGAGGGGCCGAACAGTCAATCTGCTCCGATGTCTCCACCCTGTCCTGTCAAAGGCATGGGAGATCAGACCCCGCACATGGTTAAACTATGGAAAATAAATACCCTACGAGATGTACAGAACTTACCGGATTCGCAGGGCGCGTCGCGCTTAGCCCATGGTCCTCGGTAAGGGGAGGGGGGACCTCGGCGCCCTTGAACAACACCTTCCAGACGTCCTTATGCATCGTGTCGAAGAGCTCACGTAGAGTCTGGTGTTGGGGCGGGTCGAACTCCCATAAGTTGAAAGCCCGTTGTTGACACGGGAGGATCCGGCGGAAGAGCATGACCTAGACTATGTTGACAAGCTTGAGTTTCTTGCCTATCATGTTCCAGATACACTTCTGGAGTCCGTCCATCTCCACCGATGAGCCCCAGGACAGGCCCTTCTCCTTCCAGGAAGTGAGCCGTGTGGGGTTTCCGGATCGAAACTCGGGGGCCGCCACCTAGTTGGTGTCGCGCGGCTCGGTGATGTAGAACCCCTTGATTGCCACCCCTTTATGGTCTCCACGTAGGAGCCCTCGAGCAATGTAACGTTGGGCATTTTGCCCACCATGGCTCCACCGCATTCCGCTTGTTGGCCACCTACTACCTTCGGTTTGACATTGAAGGTCTTTAGCCACAGGCCGAAATGGGGCCGGACGCGGAGGAAAGCCTTGCACACGACGATGAACGCCAAGATGTTGAGGATGAAATTCGGAGCTAGATCATGGAAGTCCAGCCCATAATAGAACATAAGGCCGCAGACAAATGGATGGAGGGGAAACCCCAGTCCGCGGACGAAGTGGGTGAGGAAAACCACCCTTTCGTAAGGTTCCAGGGTATGGACGATCTGCCCCACGGCTGGCAGCCGGTGCGCAATATCCGCGGCTAAGTATCCGGCCCCGCGCAGCTTTTTGATGCCTCCCTCCATAACGGAGGAGACCATCCACTTGCCTCCCGCTCCGGACATGTTTGGAGAGGGTTGAGGAGAAGGATGTGGACTTGGGCGCTGGAGCTCAAGTGCGCGAGAATGGATGAGCAAGGAGGAAGAAGGCGTGGGTAGAAAAAGGTGAACCCTTATCCCTTTATAAGGGCGGATGAAACTATGCGCCCCCACCAGCCTGATAAAACTCGCTTATCCCCCAAACACCGTAATTGATGGCGCGGTTGAGTTACCCACGTCCGTATTGATGGGAATCCCGTAATAAGGGGACACGATCTCTGCTTCGACAAGACATGCCAAGGAAACCGCCTCACGAAACACACTGAGGTTGGTTGTGAAAAACGATTCAAATGGTGACCTGGCTGTGGTGTGATGTCACACTACGGAATGCGTCGGCAGATTAGATTTGTGAAAATATTATTCTCTCTACGGTTGTATGTGGAACTTTTTTTGTAGAGTCGGACACGATCCTCATGTTCAAAATCTTCTATGAAGTATTCAGAGGAGGAACCCGCCTTGCAATGCCGAAGACAATCTGCGCGCCAGACTCATCGTCATTGAAGCCTGGTTCAGGGGCTACTGAGGGAGTCCTGGATTAGGGGGTATCCGGACAGCCGGATTATATCCTTTGGCCGGACTGTTGGACTATGAAGATACAAGATTGAAGACTTCGTCCCGTGTCCGGACGGGACTCTCCTTGGCGTGGAACACAAGCTTGGCAATACGAATATATAGATCTCCTTCCTTGTAACCGACTCTGTGTAACCCTAGCCCCCTCCGGTGTCTATATAAACCAGAGGGTTTAGTTCGTAGGACCAAGAACAACAATCATACCATAGGCTAGCTTCTAGGGTTTAGCCTCTTCGATCTCGTGGTAGATCAACTCTTGTAATACTCATATCATCAAGATCAATCAAGCAGGAGTAGGGTTTTACCTCCATCGAGAGGGCCCAAACCTGGGTAAAAACATCGTGTCCCCCGTATCCTGTTACCATCCGCCTAGATGCACAGTTCGGGACCCCCTACCCGAGATCCGCCGGTTTTGACACCGACAGTCATGCACCCTTGAAGAGTGGTCTATTTGTGTTAAATCTCGATAGTAGTGACACATATATTCATAATGTTGAAGCCAAAAGATGCAGAGTTGATAATGATAGTGCAACTTATTTGTGGCACTGCCGTTTAGGTCATATTGGTGTAAAGCGCATGAAGGAACTCCATACTGATGGACTTTTGGAATCACTTGATTATGAATCACTTGGTACTTGCGAACCATGCCTCATGGGCAAGATGACTAAAATGCTGTTCTCCGGAACAATGGAGCGAGCAACAGATTTGTTGGAAATCATAGATACTGATGTATGTGGTCCAATGAATATTGAGGCTCGTGGCGGGTATCGTTATTTTCTCACCTTCACAGATGATTTCAGCAGATATGGGTATATCTACTTAATGAAACATAAGTCTAAAACATTTGAAAAGTTCAAAGAATTTCAGAGTGAAGTGGAAAATCATCGTAACAAAAAAATAAAGTTTCTACGATCTGATCGTGGAGGAGAATATTTGAGTTACGAGTTTGGTTTACATTTGAAACAATGCAGAATAGTTTTGCAACTCACGCCACGCGGAACACCACAGCGCAATGGTGTGTCCGAACGTCGTAATCGTACTTTACTAGATATGGTGCGATCTATGATGTCTCTTACTAATTTACCCTGTCGTTTTGGGGTTATGCTTTAGAGACGGCTGCATTCACGTTAAATAGGGCACCATCAAAATCCGTTGAGACGACGCCTTATGAACTATGGTTTGGCAAGAAACCAAAGTTGTCGTTTCTTAAAGTTTGGGGCTGCGATGCTTATGTGAAAAAGCTTCAACCTGATAAGCTCGAACCCAAATCGGAGAAATGTGTCTTCATAGGATACCCAAAGGAAACTGTTGGGTACACCTTCTATCACAGATCCGAAGGCAAGACATTCATCGCTAAGAATGGATCCTTTCTAGAGAAGGAGTTTCTCTTGAAATAAGTGAGTGGGAGAAAAGTAGGACTTGATGAGGTAACTGTACCCGCTCCCTTATTGGAAAGTAGTTCATCACAGAAACCGGTTCCTGTGACACCTACACCAATTAGTGAGGAAGCCAATGATAATGATCATGAAACTTTAGATCAAGTTACTACCGAACCTCGTAGGTCAACCAGAGCAAGATCTGCACCAGAGTGGTACAGTAATCCTGTTCTGGAGGTCATGTTACTTGACCATGACGAACCTACGAACTATGAGGAAGTGATGATGAGCCCAGATTCCGCCAAATGGCTTGAAGCCATGAAATCTGAGATGGGATCCATGTATGAGAATAAAGTGTGGACTTTGGTTGACTTGCCCGATGATCGGCAAGCCATCGAAAATAAATGGATCTTCAAGAAGAATACAGACGCTGATGGTAATGTAACTGTCTACAAAGCTCGACTTGTTGCGAAAGGTTTTCGACAAGTTCAAGGAGTTGACTATGATGAGACCTTCTCACCCGTAGCGATGCTTAAGTCCGTTCGGATCATGTTAGCTATTGCCGCATTTTATGATTATAAAATTTGGTAAATGGATGTAAAGACTGCATTCCTGAATGGATTTCTAGAAGAAGAGTTGTATATGATGCAACCTGAAGGTTTTATCGATCCAAAATGTGCTAACAAAGTGTGCAAGCTCCAGCGATCCATTTATAAACGTTTTGATAGTGTGATCAAAGCATATGGTTTTATACAGACTTTTGGAGAAGCCTATATTTACAAGAAAGTGAGTGGGAGCTCTGTAGCATTTCTAATATTATATGTGGATGACATATTGTTGATTGGAAATGATATAGAATTTCTGGATAGCATAAAAGGATACTTGAATAAGAGTTTTTCAATGAAAGACCTCGGTGAAGCTGCTTACATATTGGGCATCAAGATCTATAGAGATAGATCAAGATGCTTAATTGGACTTTCACAAAGCACATACCTTGACAAAGTTTTGAAGAAGTTCAAAATGGATCAAGCAAAGAAAGGGTTCTTGCCTGTGTTACAAGGTGTGAAGTTGAGTAAGACTCAATGCCCGACCACTGCAGAAGATAGAGAGAAAATGAAAGATGTTCCCTATGCTTTAGCCATAGGCTCTATCATGTATGCAATGCTGTGTACCAGACCTGATGTGTGCCTTGCTATTAGTTTAGCAGGGAGGTACCAAAGTAATCCAGGAGTGGATCAAGCGGTCAACAACATCCTGAAGTACCTGAAAAGGACTAAGGATATGTTTCTTGTTTATGGAGGTGACAAAGAGCTCATCGTGAATGGTTACGTTGATGCAAGCTTTGATACTGATCCGGACGATTCTAAATCGCAAACCGGATACATGTTTATATTGAACGGTGGAGCTATCAGTTGGAGCAGTTCTAAACAAAGCGTCGTGGCGGGATCTACATGTGAAGTGGAGTACATTGCTGCTTCGGAAGCAGCAAATGAAGGAGTCTAGATGAAGGAGTTCATATCCGATCTAGGTGTCATACCTAGTGCATCGGGTCCAATGAAAATCTTTTGTGACAATACTGGTGCAATTGCCTTGGCAAAGGAATCCATATTTCACAAGAGAACCAAGCACATCAAGAGACGCTTCAACTCCATCCGGGGTCAAGTCCAGGTGGGAGACATAGAGATTTGCAAGATACATACGGATCTAAATGTTGCAGACCCGTTGACTAAGCCTCTTCCATGAGCAAAACATGATCATCACCAATGCTCCATGGGTGTTAGAATCATTACTGTGTAATCTAGATTATTGAATCTAGTGCAAGTGGGAGACTGAAGGAAATATGCCCTAGAGGCAATAATAAAGTTATTATTTATTTCCTTATATCATGATAAATGTTTATTATTCATGCTAGAATTGTATTAACCGGAAACATGATACATGTGTGAATACATAGACAAACAGAGTGTCACTAGTATGCCTCTACTTGACTAGCTCGTTGATCAAATATGGTTATGTTTCCTAGCCATAGACATGAGTTGTCATTTGATTAACAGGATCACATCATTAGGAGAATGATGTGATTGACTTGACCCATTCCGTTATCTTAGCACTTGATCGTTTAGTATGTTGCTATTGCTTTCTTCATGACTTATACATGTTCCTATGACTATGAGATTATGCAACTCCCGTTTACCGGAGGAACACTATGTGTGTTACCAAATGTCACAACGTAACTGAGTGATTATAAAGGTGCTCTACAGGTGTCTCCGAAGGTACTTGTTGAGTTGGCATATTTCGAGATTAGGATTTGTCACTCCGATTGTCGGAGAGGTATCTTTGGGCCCACTCGGTAATGCACATCACTATAAGCCTTGCAAGCATTGTAACTAATGAGTTAGTTGCGGCATGATGTATTGTGGAACGAGTAAAGAGACTTGCCGGTAACAAGATTGAACTAGGTATTGAGATACTGACGATCGAATCTCGGGCAAGTAACATACCGATGACAAAGGGAACAACGTATGTTGTTATGCGGTTTGACCGATAAAGATCTTCGTAGAATATGTGGGAGAAAATATGAGCATCCAGGTTACTCTATTGTTTATTGACCAGAGACGTGTCTCGGTCATGTCTACATAGTTCTCGAACCCATAGGGTCCGCACGCTTAAAGTTCGGTGATGATCGGTATTATGAGTTTTTGTGTTTTGATGTACCGAAGGTAGTTCGGAGTCCCGGATATGATCACGAACATGACGAGGAGTCTCGAAATGGTCGAGACGTAAAGATTGATATATTGGACGACTATGTTCGGACACCGGAAAGTTCCGGGGGGCTTAATGGGCCTACATGGGCCTTAGTGGAAATAGAGGGCAGCAAGGGAAGTGTGGGGCGCACCCCCCCATGGCCGAAACCGAATTGATTTAGGGCAAGGCCGGCCCCCTCTTTCCTTCTCCTGCTCTCCCTTTCCTTCCCCCTCTCCTACTCCTACTAGGAAAGGGAGGAGTCCTACTCCTAGTGGGAGTAGGACTCCCCCTCTTGGCGCGCCTCTCCCTGACCTGCCGCCTCCTCCCCTTGCTCCTTTATATACGGGGGAGGGGGCACCCCATAGACACAACAATTGATCATTGATCTCTTAGCCGTGTGCGGTGCCCCCCTCCACCATAATCCACCTCGATCATATCGTAGCAGTGCTTAGGCGAAGCCCTGCGTCGGTAGCATCATCATCACCGTCACCACGCCATCGTGTTGACGAAACTCTCCTATGAAGCTTTGCTGGATCGGAGCTCGCGGGACATCATCGAGTTGAACGTGTGCAGAACTCGGAGGTGCCGTGCGTTCGGTACTTGGATTGGTCGGATCGTGAAGACGTACGACTACATCAACCGCGTTGTGGTAACGCTTCCGCATTCGGTCTACGAGGGTACGTGGACACACTCTCCCCTCTTGTTGCTATGCATCACCATGATCCTGTGTGTACGTAGGAATTTTTTTTGAAATTACTACGTTCCCCAACATTATTTTCTAAGCTTCCAGGCTATACTTAGCTGCTCAAAGATTAGCAGTGAGCAAAAATTAAGCCAAGCCGCTATGAAGGTTTGAGTGTGGGAGAGGAGGAAATGGGGAAGCCTGGGAGAGAAGTGAGGGAGATGGAGCGAGAAGAGATGGAGGATGGTAGAGAGGAGGGTGGGGGAGAGAGGGAGAGAGACAGAGAGTGAAATATAACATAAGTTGATTATGTGTTTGAAACTCATGTAGCTTCCATACACTATTGAGCCATGAGGGAGATGGTGGCCTCATAGGGGAAGTGGGAGGCATGCCGCGAGAGTGAGTAGGTTGGAAACAGTCGAGGGAGAGGGAGGCATGGGACTATATTGCGGTCTGATGATCGACAGAGGCACAAGAGTGCATAGTGCAGATTCGTCATGAAGATGGGAGGGGCAGGCTGGTGCGGGGTGGGGATGGCAGTGGAGGGGAGTGTTGGGGAACACAGTAATTTAAAAAAATTCCTACGCACACGGAAGATCCATCTAGGTGATGCATAGCAACGAGAGGGGAGAGTGTGTCCATGTACCCTCGTAGACCGAAAGCGGAAGCGTTAATAACGTGGTTGATGTAGTCGAACGTCTTCGCGATCCAACCGATCAAGTACCGAACGCACGACACCTCCGCGATCTACACACGTTCAGCTCGGTGACGTCCCTCGTACTCGTGATCCAGCTGAGGCCGATGGAGAGTTTCGTCAGCACGACAACGTGATGATGGTGATGATGAAGTTACCGGCGCAGGGCTTCGCCTAAGCACTACAACGATATGACCGAGGTGGAAATCTGTGGAGGGGGGCATCGCACACGGCTAAGACAACTGTCAACTTGTGTGTTCTAGGGTGCCCCCTGCCCCTGTATATAAAGGAGCAAGGGGGAGGCCGGCCGACCCTATAGGGGCGCGCCCCAAGTAGGATTCCTACTAGGAATAGGAATCCTATTCCTAGTAGGTTTCCAACAAGGAAGAGAGGGGGAAGGGGAGAGGGAGAAGGAAAGGGGGGGTGCCGCCCCCCTT
>NC_041382.1:643823701-643838105 GCF_002162155.2 Triticum dicoccoides
TTTTATCTGAAACTTCTCCAGAACATTTCTGGTGTCCGAATATAGTCGTCCAATATATCAATCTTTATGTCTCGACCAGTTCGAGACTCCTCGTCATGTCCGTGATCACATCCGGGACTCTGAACTACCTTCGGTACATCAAAACACATAAACTCATAATACTGATCGTCATCGAATGCTAAGCGTGCAGAGCCTACGGGTTCGAGAACTATGTAGACATGACTGAGACACTTCTCCGGTCAATAACCAATAGCGGAACCTAGATGCTCATATTGGCTCCTACATATTCTACAAAGATCTTTATCGGTCAAACCGCATAACAACATACATTGTTCCCTTTGTCATCGGTATGTTACTTGCCCGAGATTCGATCGTCGGTATCTCAATACCTAGTTCAATCTCGTTACCGGCAAGTCTCTTTACTCATTTCGTAATACATCATATCGTTACCTTTGGAGACACCTATAGAGCATCTTTATAATCACCTAGTTACATTGTGACGTTTGATAGCACACAAGGTGTTCCTCCGGTATTCGGGAGTTGTATAATCTCATAGTCATAGGAACATGTATAAGTCATGATGAAAGCAATAGCAATAAAACTAAACGATCATTTATGCTAAACTTGAAGGAAGTATGCCCTAGAGGCAATAATAAAGTTGTTATTTATATTTCCTCATATCATGATAAATGTTTATTATTCATGCTAGAATTGTATTATCCGGAAACTTAGTACATGTGTGAATACATAGACAAACAGAGTGTCACTAGTATGCCTCTACTTGACTAGCTCGTTGAATCAATGATGGTTATGTTTCCTAACCATAGACATGAGTTGTCATTTTATTAACAGGATCACATCATTAGAGGATGATGTGATTGACTTGACCCATCCGTTAGCTTAGCACGATGATCGTTTAGTTTACTGTTATTGCTTTCTCCATAACTTATACATGTTCAGATGACTATGAGATCATGCAACTCCCGAATACCGGAGGAAGACTTAGTGTGCTATCAAATGTCACAATGTAACCAGGCGACTATAAAGATGCTCTACAGGTGTCCCCGATGGTGTTTGTTGAGTTGGCATAGATCGATATTAGGATTTGTCACTCCATGTATCGGAGAGGTATCTCTGGGCCCTCTCGGTAATGCACATCACTATAAGCCTTGCAAGCAACGTGACTAATGAGTTAGTTGCGGGATGATGCATTACGAAATGAGTAAAGAGACTTGCCGGTAACCAGATTGAACTAGGTATTGAGATACCAACGATCGAATCCCGGGCAAGTAACATACCGATGACAAAGGGAACAACGTATGTTGTTATGCGGTTTGACTGATAAAGATCTTCGTAGAATATGTAGGAACCAATATGAGCATCCAGGTTCCGCTATTGGTTATTGACCAAAGATGAGTCTCAGTCATGTCTACATAGTTCTCGAACCCGTAGGGTCCGCACGCTTAACGTTCGATGATGATCGGTATTATGAGTTTATGTATTTTGATGTACCGAAGGTAGTTCGGAGTCCCGGATATGATCACATACATGATGAGTTGTCTCGAAATGGTCAAGACATAAAGATTGATATATTGGACGGCTATATTCGGAGGCCGGAAGTGTTCTGAGTGATTTCGGAGAAAACCGGAGTTCGTGGGCCTTAGTGGAGAGAGACGGAACTCTCCCTCGAAGCTCTACTGGATCGTGAGTTCTTGGGACGTCACCGAGCTGAACGTGTGCAGATCACGGAGGTGCCGTACTTTCGGTACTAGGATCAGTCGGATCGTGAAGACGTACGACTACATCAACCGCGTTGTCATAACGCTTTCTCTTACGGTCTACGAGGGTACGTGGACAACACTCTTCACCTCTCGTTGCTATGCATCACCATGATAGATCTTGCGTGTGCATAGGATTTTTTTTGGAAATTACTATGTTCCCCAACAAAGCTAACGGATGGTTCTTGTCCACCAAATCATTCTCTAATGATGTGATCCCGTTCATCAAATGACAACACATGTCTATGGTCAGGAAAATTAACCATCTTTGATTAACGAGCTAGTCAAGTAGAGGCATACTAGGGACACTCTGTTTTGTCTTTGTATTCACACATGTACTAAGTTTCCTGTTAATACAATTCTAGCATAAATAATAAACATTATCATGATATAAGGAAATATAAATAACAACTTTATTATTGCCTCTAAGGCATATTTCCTTCAGTCTCCCACTTGCACTAGAGTCAATAATCTAGTTCACATCGTCATGTGATTTAACACCAATAGTCCACATCTTTATGTGATTAGTGCACATGTCCAAGTGACTAATACCCAAAGGGTTTACTAGAGTCAATAATCTAGTTCACATCGCTTTGTGATTAACACCCAAAGAGTGATCATGTTTTGCTTGTGAGAGAGCTTTAGTCAACGGGTCTGCCACATTCAGAGCCGTATGTATTTTGCAAATTTTCTATGTCTACAATGCTCTGCACGGAGCTACTCTAGCTAATCGCTCCCATTTTTAATATGTATCTAGATCGAGACTTAGAGTCATCTAGATCGGTGTCAAAAGCTTGCATCAATGTAACTCTTTACGACGAACTCTTTTATCACCTCCATAACTGAGAAATATATCCTTAGTCCTCTAAGGATAATTTTGACCGCTGTCCAGTGATCTACTTGTAGCGACCGACCCGAATGGATCAAGTCTCTGTGCTTAAGTGTCATCCCTGGATCAGTATGCTGACACACACAGTACTCGAGGATTTATAACAGAGGTAAATCACAGGTATAAACTAATGTAAATACTATTACCTCAACCCATAGGGTATCCTATGAAGACGCACTTTTTCGACTTGGGTTCGAGCTTTTCAGGTAGTAATTTCTTGACATAAGCATCGCATCCCCAAACTTTTAGAAACGACAACTTAGGTTTCTTCCCAAACCATAATTCATACGGTGTCGTCTCAACGGATTTAGACGGTGCCCTATTTAAAGTGAATGTAGCTGTCTCTAGAGCGTATCCCCAAAATGATAGCGGTAAATCGGTAAGAGACATCATAGACCGCACCATATCCAATAGAGTGCGATTACGACATTCGGACACACCGTTATGCTGAGGTGTTCCAGGCGGCGTGAGTTGCGAAACGATTCCAGATTTCCTTAAGTGTGTACCAAATTCGTGACTTAAGTATTCTCCTCCACGATCTGATCATAGGAACTTTATCTTTCGGTCACGTTGATTCTCTACCTCATTCTGAAATTCCTTGAACTTTTCAAAGGTTTCAGACTTGTGTTTCATTAAGTAGACATACCCATATCTACTCAAGTCATCAGTGAGAGTGAGAACATAACGATATCCTCCGCGAGCCTCAACGCTCATTGGACCGCACACATCGGTATGTATAATTTCCAATAAGTTGGTTGCTCGCTCCATTGTTCCGGAGAACGGAGTCTTGGTCATTTTGCCCATGAGGCATGGTTCGCATGTGTCAAATGATTCATAATCGAGAGACTCTAAAAGTCCATCAACATGGAGCTTCTTCATGCGCTTGACACCAATGTGACCAAGGCGGCAGTGCCACAAGTATGTGGGACTATCGTTATCAACTTTACATCTTTTGGTATTCACACTATGAATATGTGTAACATTACGTTCGAGATTCATTAAGAATAAACCATTGACCATCGGGGCATGACCATAAAACATATCTCTCATATAAATAGAACAACCATTATTCTCGGATTTAAATGAGTAGCCATCTCGCATCAAACGAGATCCAGATACAATGTTCATGCTCAAACTTGGCACTAAATAACAATTATTGAGGTTTAAAACTAATCCCGTAGGTAAATGTAGAGGTAGCGTGCCGACGGCGATCACATCGACCTTGGAACCATTCCCGACGCGCATCATCGCCTCGTCCTTCGCCAGTCTCCGCTTATTCCGCAGCTCCTGCTGTGAGTTACAAATATGAGCAACGGCACCGGTATCAAATACCCAGGAGTTACTACGAGTACTGGTAAGGTACACATCAATTACAAGTATATCAAATATACCTTTAGTGTTGCTGGCCTTCTTGTCCGCTAAGTATTTGGAGCAGTTCCGCTTCCAGTGACCCTTCCCCTTGCAATAAAAGCACTCAGTCTCAGGCTTGGGTCCATTCTTTGACTTCTTCCTGACAACTGGCTTACCGGGCGCGGCAACATCTTTGCCGTCCTTCTTGAAGTTCTTCTTACCCTTGCCCTTCTTGAACTTAGTGGTCTTATTGACCATCAACACTTGATGTTCTTTCTTGATTTCAACCTCTGCTGACTTTAGCATTGAAAATACTTCAGAAATGGTCTTCACCATCCCCTGCATATTGTAGTTCAACACAAAGCTCTTGTAGCTCGGTGGGAGCGACTGAAGGATTCTGTCAATGACCGCCTCGTCCGGGAGGTTGATCTCCAACTGGGACAGGCGGTTGTGCAACCCAGACATTTTGAGTATATGCCCACTGACAGAACTGTTTTCCTCCATCTTACAACTATAGGACTTGTCGGAGACTTCATATCTCTCGACCCGGGCATGAGCTTGAAAAACCATCTCAGCTCCTCGAAGATCCCATATGCTCTGTGTTTCTCAAAACGCTTTTGGAGCCCCTGTTCTAAGCTGTAAAGCATGCCGCACTGAACGAGGGAGTAATCATCAGCACGTGACTGCCAAGCGTTCATAACATCTTGGTTCTCTGGGATGGGTGCTTCACCTAGCGGTTCATCTAGGACATATGCTTTCTTGGCTGCTATGAGGATGATCCTCAGGTTCCGGACCCAGTCCGAATAGTTGCTGCCATCATCTTTCAGCTTGGTTTTCTCTAGGAACGCGTTGAAGTTCATGTTGACATGAGCGTTGGCCATTTGATCTACAAGACATATTTTGCAAAAGTTTTAGACTAGGTTCATGATAATTAAGTTCATCTAATCAAATTATTTAATGAACTCCCACTTAGATAAGACATCCCTCTAGTCATCTAAGTGTTACACGATCCGAGTCGACTAGGCCGTGTCCGATCATCACGTGAGACGGACTAGTCATCATCGATGAACATCTCCATGTTGATCGTATCTACTATATGACTCATGTTCGACCTTTCGGTCTCTGTGTTCGGAGGCCATGTCTGTACATGCTAGGCTCGTCAAGTTAACCCTAAGTGTTCTGCATGTGTAAATCTGTCTTACACCCATTGTATGTGAACGTAAGGATCTATCACACCCGATCATCACGTGGTGCTTCGAAACGACGAACTTTAGCAACGGTGCACAGTTAGGGGGAACACTTTCTTGAGATTATTATAAGGGATCATCTTATTTACTACCGCCGTTCAAAGTAAACAAGATGCATAAAACATAATAAACATCACATGCAATTATATAAAGTAGTGACATGATATGGCCAATATCATATAGCTCCTTCGATCTCCATCTTCGGGGCTCCATGATCATCTTCGTCACCGGCATGACACCATGATCTCCATCATCATGATCTCCATCATTTTGTCTTCATGAAGTTGTCACGCCAACGACTACTTCTACTTCTATGGCTAACGCGTTTAGCAATAAAGCAAAGTAATTTACATGGCGTTCTTCAATGACACGCAAGTCATACAAAAATAAAGACAACTCCTATGGCTCCTGCCGGTTGTCATACTCATCGACATGCAAGTCGTGATTCCTTATTACAAGAACATGATCTCATACATCACAATATATCATTCATCGTTCATCACAACTTCTGGCCATATCACATCACATGACAATTGCTGCAAAAACAAGTTAGACGTCCTCTAATTGTTGTTGCATCTTTTACGTGGCTGCAATTGGGTTCTAGCAAGAACGTTTTCTTACCTACGAATAACCACAACGTGATTTTGTCAACTTCTATTTACCCTTCATAAGGACCCTTTTCATCGAATCCGCTCCAACTAAAGTAGGAGAGACAGACACCCGCTAGCCACCTTATGCAACTAGTGCATGTCAGTCGGTGGAACCTGTCTCACGTAAGCGTACGTGTAAGGTCGGTCCGGGCCGCTTCATCCCACAATACCGCTGAAGCAAGAAAAGACTAGTAGCGGCAAGCAAGTTGACAAGATCTACGCCCACAACAAATTTGTGTTCTACTCGTGCAATAGAGAACTACGCATAAACCTGGCTCATGATGCCACTGTTGGGGAACGTTGTAGGAAATAAAAAATTTCCTACGGTTTCACCAAGATCCATCTATGAGTTCATCTAAGCAACGAGTGAAAGGAGAGATGCATCTACATACCACTTTGTAGATCGCGAGCGGAAGCGTTCAAAAAACGGGGTTGAAGTAGTCGTTCTCGTCGTGATCCTATCACCGGAGATCCTAGCGCCGAACAGACGGCACCTCCGCGTTCAACACACGTACGGTCAGCGTGACATCTCCTCCGTCTTGATCCAGCAAGGGGGAAGGAGAGGTTGATGAAGATCCAGCAGCACGACGGCGTGGTGGTGGATGCAGCAGAACTCCGGCAGGGCTTCGCCAAGCTGCTGCGGGGGGAGAACGAGGTGTAGCAGGGGAGGGAGGCGCCAAGACACAGGGTGCGGCTGCCCTCCCCCCTGCCCTCCTTTATATAGGCCCCCAGGGGGGGCGCCGTCCCTGGGAGATGCAATCTCCCAAGGGGGGCGGCGGCCAAGGGGGGTGGAGTGCCCCCCAAGGCAAGTGGTGCGCCCCCACCTAGGGTTTCCAACCCTAGGCGCAGGGGGGGCCAAGGGGGGGCGCACCAGCCCACTAGGGGCTGGTTCCCCTCCCACTTCAATCCACGGGGCCCTCCGGGATAGGTGGCCCCACCCGGTGGACCCCCGGGACCCTTCCGGTGGTCCCGGTACAATACCGGGTGACCCCGAAACTTTCCCGATGGCCGAAACATCACTTCCTATATATAATTCTTTACCTCCGGACCATTCCGGAACTCCTCGTGACGTCCGGGATCTCATACGGGACCCCTAACAACATTCGGTTTGCTGCATACTCATATTCATACAACCCTAGCGTCACCGAACCTTAAGTGTGTAGACCCTACGGGTTCTGGAGACATGCAGACATGACCGAGACGGCTCTCCGGTCAATAACCAACAGTGGGATCTGGATACCCATGTTGGCTCCCACATACTCCTCGATGATCTCATCGGATGAACCATGATGTCGAGGATTCAAGCAACCCCGTATACTATTCCCTTTGTCAGACGGTATGTTACTTGCCCGAGACTCGATCGTCGGTATCCCAATACCTCGTTCAGTCTCATTACCGGCAAGTCACTTTACTCGTACCGTAATGCATGATCCCGTGACCAGACACTTGGTCACTTTGAGCTCATTATGATGATGCACTACCGAGTGGGCCCAGTGATACCTCTCCGTTATACGGAGTGACAAATCCCAGTCTCGATCCGTGTCAACCCAACAGACACTTTCGGAGATACCTGTAGTGCACCTTTATAGTCACCCAGTTACGTTGTGACGTTTGGTACACCCAAAGCACTCCTACGGTATCCGGGAGTTACACGATCTCATGGTCTAAGGAAGAGATACTTGACATTGGAAAAGCTCTAGCAAAACGAACTACACAATCTTATGCTATGCTTAGGATTGGGTCTTGTCCATCACATCATTCTCCTAATGATGTGATCCCGTTATCAACGACATCTAATGTCCATAGTCAGGAAGCCATGACTATCTGTTGATCAACGAGCTAGTCAACTAGAGGCTTACTAGGGACATATTATGGTCTATGTATTCACACGTGTATTACGATTTCCGGATAATACAATTATAGCATGAATAAAGACAATTAACATGAACAAGGAAATATAATAATAATCCTTTTATTATTGCCTCCAGGGCATATTTCCAACACCCTATGCTTCAGCCATAGGCTCTATCATGTATGCAATGATGTGTACCAAACCTGACGTATGCTTAGCAATAAGCTTGGCAGGTAGGTACCAAAGTAATCCAGGAGTGGATCACTGGACAGCGGTCAAGAACATCCTGAAATACCTGAAAAGGACTGAGGATATGTTTCTCGTATATGGAGGTGACAAAGAGCTAGTCGTAAATGGTTACGTCGATGCAAGCTTTAACACTGATCCGAACGATTCTAAATCGCAAACCGGATACGTGTTTTTATTAAACGGTGGAGCTGTAAGTTGGTGCAGTTCTAAACAAAGCGTCGTGGCGGGATCTACATGTGAAGCGGAGTACATAGCTGCTTCGGAAGCAGCAAATGAAGGAGTCTGGATGAAGGAGTTCATTTCCGATCTAGGTGTCATACCTAGTGCATCAGGACCAATGAAGATCTTCTGTGACAATACTGGTGCAATTGCCTTGGCAAAGGAATCTAGATTTCACAAGAGGACCAAGCACATCAAGAGACGCTTCAATTCCATCCGGGACCAAGTCCAGGTGGGAGACATAGAGATTTGCAAGATACATACGGATCTGAATGTTGCAGACCCATTGACTAAGCCTCTCTCACGAGCAAAACATGATCAGCACCAAGACTCCATGGGTGTTAGAATCATTACTGTGTAATCTAGATTATTGACTCTAGTGCAAGTGGGAGACTGAAGAAAATATGCCCTAGAAGCAATAATAAAGTTATTATTTATTTCCTCATATCATGATAAATGTTTATTATTCATGCTAGAATTGTATTAACCGGAAACATAATACATGTGTGAATACATAGACCAACATAACGTCACTAGTATGCCTCTACTTGACTAGCTCATTAATCAAAGATGGTTATGTTTCCTAACCATAGACATGTGTTGTCATTTGATTAATGGGATCACATCATTAGGAGAATGATGTGATTGACATGACCCATTCCGTTAGCCTAGCACTTGATCGTTTAGTACATTGCTATTGCTTTCTTCATGACTTATACATGTTCCTGTAACTATGAGATTATACAACTCCCGTTTACCGAAGGAACACTTTGGGTGCTACCAAACGTCACAATGTAACAGGGTGATTATAAAGGAGTACTACAGGTGTCTCCGAGGGTACATGTTGGGTTGGCGTATTTCGAGATTAGGTTTTGTCACTCCGATTGTCGGAGAGGTATCTCTGGGCCCTCTCGGTAATGCACATCACTATAAGCCTTGCAAGCAATGTAGGTAATGAGTTAGTTACGGAATGATGCATTACGTAACGAGTAAAGAGACTTGCCGGTAACGAGATTGAACTAGGTATTGGATACCGACGATCGAATCTCGGGCAAGTAACATACCGATGACAAAGGGAACAATGTATGTTGTTATGCGGTTTGACCGATAAAGATCTTCGTTGAGTATGTAGGAGCCAATATGAGCATCCAGGTTCCACTATTGGTTATTGACCGAGAATAGTCCTAGGTCATGTCTACATAGTTCTCGAACCCGTAGGGTCCGCACGCTTAAAGTTATGATGACATTTTTATTATGAGTTTATAAGTTTTGATGTACCGAAGTTTGTTCATAGTCCCGGATGTGATCACGGACATGACGAGGAGTCTCGAAATGGTCGAGACATAAAGATTGATATATTGGAAGCCTATGTTTGGACATCGGAAGTGTTCCGGGTGAAATCGGCATTTTACCGGAGTACCGGGAGGTTACCGGAACCCCTCGGTGACCTAATGGGCCTTAGTGGGCCTAGTGGAGGAAGTGGAGAAGGGGCCAAGGGGCAGCCGCGCGCCCCTCCCCCCAAGTCCGAATAGGTCAAGGAGGGGGGGCGGCGCCCCCCCTTTCCTTTCCCCCCTCTCCTCCTTCCCCCCAAGTCCTAGTCCAACTAGGGAAGGGGGGGAGTCCTACTACCGGTGGGAGTAGGACTCCTCCGGCGCGCCTCCTCCTAGGGTCGGCCGCACCCCCCCTGCTCCTTTATATACGGGGGCAGGGGGGCACCCTAGACATACAAGTTGATCTACGGATCGTTCCTTAGCCGTGTGCGGTGCCCCCCTCCACCATATTCCACCTCGGTCATATCGTCGCGGAGTTTAGGCGAAGCCCTGCGCCGGTAGAGCATCATCATCGTCACCACGCCGTCGTGCTGACGGAACTCATCCCCGACACTTTGCTGGATCGGAGTCCGGGGATCGTCATCGAGCTGAACGTGTGCTGAACTCGGAGGTACCGTACATTCGATACTTGGATCGGTCGAATTGTGAAGACGTACGACTACATCAACCGTGTTGTCATAACGCTTCCGCTTACGGTCTACGAGGGTACGTGGACAACACTCTCCCCTCTCGTTGCTATGCCATCACCATGATCTTGCGTGTGCGTAGGAATTTTTTTGAAATTACTACGTTCCCCAACAAGAAGAACCCGAAGAAAGGAGGCACCAAGCCGGCGATGACGGTGCTCATGAAGAAGGGGTAGAAGGTGCTCCCCTTAGCCTCTGGCTGGGCGGAGCCGGCCTGGAGCTCGGTCTCCCCCATCTCGCTGCCCTGCGCCGCCGTCATCAGGCGTGTAGTGCCGAGATTCTTCTCTGTCATGTTGGGGGGATCCAGGGCCGGCGAGTACCAAGCCGGCAGGGCCTCGCCCGCGGCCTTGCAAGGCGCCATTGCTCGCTAATAGAGGAAGGATGGAGCGGATCTGGAGATTTCGGAAGCAAGAGAGCAAGGGCAAGGAAGGGGATCTGGAGTAAGGCGAATGAGAGCAATGAAGGTAAGCCTAACCCAAGCCAGCCTTTTGTCAGTCGTGCAGTTCCTGAGGCAGCATGGGGAAGCGGAGACGCCCACGTCCAATCAACCGCCCCACGGCGACCAAGGCCGCAGGCTGTTGGGGCCCACAGCGCTCCGCTCTTGCCCTTTGGCTTTGCTACTGAGCCAAGTCCGAGCACGCCTTGGGCCTGGGGACTACTGTCGGCGTTCTAGGAATGGGGGTCCCCAGACTTGCCTGCCTGCGGCCTGCGGCGTGGCTCAAGCAGTGGCCCAGTACGGCCTGTCTTCCTCAACAAACGCTCAAGACCCTCGCGAGGGGCCAAGCCTCGCGAGGCGGACGATGCAAGGCTTCCTCAGGGGCGGCCTCACCAGGCAGGCTCGCGAGGAGGCATAGAGATCAAGGCAAGGAGTACCTCGCGAGGTGCTCTTGACACAAGCCATGACGATCAAGACCAGGCGGGTGCCAGGCAGGCGCCAGCTAGCGCAGTGTCCTCGTTTCCTCTTTGGTGCAAAGGAGGCAAGCGCAGGCACGGAGTACCGAGGCATCAGGCAAAGGTTTCCATATCGGTGCAACAAGACCAAGACCAGCAGGACGGCAGGACGGAGATCACCGTGGAGCCCAAGATGGCGCCATCGCCAGTGTCTTTGGCAGTCGAAGACCAACTTTAGTCAGGATAGCTTGTGCTAGCTGCCCCCTTGAAAATGGTCGTTGTTGGCTCCCTTCCCGCTCAATATTTGGTAAGAGGACCAGGGCCTCTATATATAGGGATAGCCACCACAGTAGAGAGGATCATCTCGTCTAGACCCGATCAAATCCTTCCCAGGTAGAACACCGCACCAGCTCAAGAACACCCCTCGCGAGGTTGTTCTTCCTCTGTACTGTTCATTATCAGCCCCAGAGGCAATCCACCACACCACACACTGGATTAGGGTATTACACCACAACGGTGGCCCGAACCAGTATAAACCTTGTGTCCCTCGTGTTGTTCATCGTGTTAGCTTAGAATCGCGGCGAGGTTTTGGGGCATGGATCGGTAGCGAGTAGATCTTCGTGCGCACCCAGAGTTCGAACCTTAAGGGTTTTGCCGGAACCCGATATCTGACAAATTTGGATCGTCGGGTTCAATAAATTGTCCGGGATCAATAAATGCATCATCATCATCACTATCAATAATGACATGCTCATCATCATCATTAACAAATGCATCATCATGTGGAAGGCCACCTTTATGTAATTGGTCAAGCATTGACAAGTCATCCGCAGCAGTAACCTCTTCTAGTTCAGGCTCTTCTTGTTCCGGCTCAGGTGTGAAGTCGGGTTCACTGTCGCTATCTACTTGAATGTTCTGGGGTAAAGTAGAGGGGTTCTTGATTTTTTTTGGAAAGACGTCTTTCTTGGAAGAATTCTCCTTCATATGTGTCCGGGTTAATGTGAGGTTCATAATCGTCTTCATTGGGGGGAGGTGGTTTAACACATGGTAGCACTTCATAAACGACATCCCAACCATTGAGATTTGGATCACTTTGACAGGCCCATGATAGATAGAAAACTTGGGTTGCCTGTTGAGCCATAATTTTGACATTGGGAACATCAAAATAGGTGCTTTGTTTGATTTCCACTAGCCCTATATGTTCATGAGTCCTTCTGGTCTCCTTCGGCTGGAACCAATAACATTTGAAGATTATGACGTTTGGTGTGTTTGCACCATAGAATTGAAGTTCATAAATTGCTTGAGCTCTTCAATAATACTCAGTATCTCCTTCGCTGATAGCAGAGACACAACAATTTGTAGACTTTCGGTCGGCCATAGATAGCTCTTTAACATAGGTACGAAAGCGATACCCGTTGATGTCGTATTTGTCAAATGAATGAACCTTAAAGTCAAAACCATTAGCGACTTGTCTCAATTCGGCGTCCATAAACTCTGAATTAGCCTACAAGTTTAATACGAAAGGGATTGTTGCATTAGCCAAAAATTAGACGAAGAAATGAAATGGTCTAATGGAAATATCCGTTTGTTTCACCCAAGAGATGAAACTGGGATAGCCGCCTCCATGCTTTGCCAGAAGCTCATACTCTTCGACAGAATCCTTTTGGATCACCACTCCATATGAGAATTTGGCGACGTATCGACTATATCAAATTTATCCGGGAATAAGAGCAGTTCAAAGGCGAAACAATGTACAGAGAACTTACTCGATGTACAGCCGCACTACTATTAGGTTCGTGAAGATATACAATGAAATGGTCTGCCATTCTTCAACATCCAACATTAAGGAATTAGAAGCATCAGCTGGTGCGAGATCCCCTTTGAATAGGTTGAGGTTGGGTCCACCCTTTTTAGGGTCGTCAGCATTGTACCGAGGCTTCGGATTATGCAAATGACAATTTTTGGCTTCATAGTGTGTTGTCACGAAGTTTGCCGCCTCCTCGGTAATGAATGCCTCGGCCATCGATGCTTCAATTCTATGTTTATTTTTACATTTTTCTCATAGCGTCTTCTGCATCCTCTCAGTTGTGTAGCACCAATGATTTTGCACGCCCCCCCCCAATCTTGCCTCAGTTGGGAGATGCAAAATCAAGTGCTACATTGGATTAAAGAAGCCTGGCAGAAAGATCTTCTCTAACTTGCAGATCAACTCTAGTGCCAACTCTTCCATTTCTTATAGCAGGCCAGGCGATAGTTGTTTTGAACAAAGAACACGGAAGAAATAGCTCAGCTCTGCCAGTACTAGCCATTCATCCTCAGGGATGAAGCCACGCAACATCACCGGCATTACCCGCTCAATGCATATGTGCCAATCATTACTCTTGAGACCAAATATCTTCAATTTATCAAGACTCGCTTCCCTCTTTAGATTCGCTGCATACCCATCGTGGAACATCAACTGCATTTTCACCCTCAAGATAATTTCCCTCATAGCTGGCCTTCCAAGATTGAACCATGCCTCTGGCTTTGTCTAGTTCTGCTTTCCTTTTGGTGGTTGCATGTTGTGTAACGGTCTATCATATAGCGTCTCCAGATCGACTCTAGCCTTAGTATTATCCTTTGACTTCCCCTCTATACCGAACAATGTACCGAAAAGTGCCTCGAGGATATTCTTTTCAGTGTGCATCACATCGATGTTGTCTGGGCAAAGGAGGTCTTTGAAGTAAGGCAGATCCCACAAGCATGTCTTGTGAGTCCAAGCGTGTTTCGAATTTTATCCCTTGCAATACCATGGATGCTCTGGATATGGCTCGAGAGCGTTTAACTGCACCAAGGTCTCTTGTCCTGTCAACGCAGGTGGTGCATAGTTTTTGACAACTCTACCTTTGATGAAGTTCTTCTTGTCTTTCCTGAACTTATGCCGAGGATCCAGGAACTGCCTATGCATGTCCAAGCAAGAAAACTTGCGACTAGACTGAAGCCAACAAACTCAAGAGCTCCCTTCCATGTGATGCAGGAGAATCTTTCATGCACACACCAGCCAATGAATAGCGCATACCCCGGAAGTCATGCGTCGAGTACATGTACCAGACACGCATTATGAAGTTCCGTTTGCTAAAGGCGTCGTATGTCTTGAACCCATTATCCCAGGCTTCTTGCAATTCGTCCTTCAGCGGCTGCATCTACATATTTATATTCTTCCCCGGATAGTTGGGCCCTAGAATTATCAACGTCAGAAAAATATTCTTTCTTTGCATAATCT
>NC_041382.1:643838585-643907367 GCF_002162155.2 Triticum dicoccoides
ATACGGGCCAACAACTGTATTGGGCTGCCGTCAGACCAAACACACTGAACCCATCCGTGGTGATGGCGACTCGAGGATGCCTTGGATCTGCCGCTTTGTCGTCATGTAATGCATAGAAGCGCTTCCATGCTTCATCGTCCGATGTGTGCACCATAATCAGCTTCCCATCTGCATCTAGTTGGGTTCTTTTGCCCGTTTGGTGCCATGTCATCTGTCTGGCCATCTCTTCGAGCATGAAAATACATTGAAGTCTTGGTACGATTGGCATATACCGAAGAACATTAATGGAGATTTTGGTCTGCGTCTTCTCACCCATACCGTTGTCTACCACAACATACCTGGATGACTTGCAAATGGGACAATAGTTCAATCCGCATTTTGAAGCCTAAATAAGGCACATCCTTTCTCACAGGCATGTATCTTCTCATAGGGCATCTTAAGAGCACGGAGGATTTGTCTGACTGGTACAGGTTTGCGGGTAGTACATGGCCTTTGGGTAGAAAACGTCCAAATACTGTCATCATTGTGTCGTAGCATTCTCTGCCCAAGATGAATTGAGCCTTCAGAGCCATTATTTGTGAGATGGCATCCAGCTGACAAAGCTCGGTGTGCTCGTGGGGAGGACATTTTCAAGACTCCAACATTTCATTGAAGGCCTTTGCAGATTCCTCCATCTCATCATCCGAGTCCCGAGCATCATCAAAGTCTTGCACCATGTCTTCCATCCCGTTACCATGCTCCTCGGTGCGACGATGAACCACCTCAGCTCTGGCACGTTGGGAAGACTCGCCATGAAATGTCCACACCATATAACCTGTCGTAAAGCCCCTCTTCTGCAAGTGTTTGCCCATTTTATCCTCTGTCCTCTTGTGCCAATTGTCGCACCCGGTACAGGGGCACCAGGTTGTCCTCTGGCCATTTGCAAATGCAGCTCTCAGAAACCCCTTGGTTTTTTTAACCATTCAATTGTCATGTCTTTCTGACTAGTGTGACCGGTGTACATCCACGCACGATCACTCATCTTGCCTAGCTACTGGACACATAAGAAATATATATATATATATATATATATATATATATATATATATATATATATATCAGCATGTCAATATTCATCAATTAATTGAGTTTGTCAGTTTTATTATGTCCATGCTCTGCTCCGGATCCGACGCAAAAATTTGGCAGCACCTCCTCGTTGTTCTCCTGATACACGTCTCGACAATAAGCAGAGAGGATGTGTACCCGGAGAACAATAGGAGGCACTGACGAAATTCTGCATCGGATCCAGAGCAGAGCATATGGGAAAACAACCCAATCTACAAATACTCGGGTTGTCCATGGATAACGTTGAACAATTTGAAAGAATCACGGTTATAAATATGCAAATGCATGCATATTTATAGATCTAACCCTTTCGGACGGGAGACACATAGTGGTCACGCATACTGATGATTGAAGACACCTATAGCTAGCAAGTTTCATTGGCACGAAGACCGTAACAGAGCAAATGAAGGGGGGGGAGGAGGAGATGTCATTTGTGCTCATCCACGAACGCATGGGCGGAGCTCATCGAACACTAGACCCTCGCAGCGACGAAAAAACTGCACATTTAAATCGAAAGATGAGTAACATAGCAATATTGTTTTTTCTATCAACCTAACTAAATATTACAACAGGACGAGCGGGTTAGGGGGTTCCTCGGCGTCGGTGGAACCCTAAATAGCAAGTATCATCGTTGCGAGATACATGTGGCGGTCGGCGTTGAACACTAGATCCACGTCCCACAAGTGACGCCGACGCCCGGCGTCCCACAGTAATAGTTCTAGGGGCCGATGATGGTCGAACACCTCGGCGAATTTGTCTGGCAGCCTCTGCGATGAGGAATAAAGTTTGAATATGATTATTTTTCGGCACGCAAATTTTGCTGAAAAATAGGGGGGCATGTGTTGACACCAGATTTTGGCATGGTCAAAAACACAATTAAGATGGCCTCGACTGAAAAAGTGCTCAAAGCGAGAAAGTTCTGTATTGTCGAAAGGAGAAACTTTGATATTTGGGCCATAGCCATCCGATCTCATCTCTAAGGCCAAATTTGTGTTTGAAGTACTCAGATTTTGTATTCAGAACACTATTTGGCTGATTCGCCCCAAGACCTCCTCGTATGGAAAAATGATCTACACGATTTGTCTTCGTCTTGTCGAAACGATTGATTTTGATATAAAAATTGTTCAAATCTAAGTTCGTATGCAAAAGTTAGAGCCATCGGAATGCAGCTCTGTCAGGAGGCAAAAAATGGCGCGCCCGACCAAACACCCTGTGTGATGGGTAGCGCGAATAATAGCCTGTTTTGCGCGAGCGATTTGACCTTCAAGATGACCCCTGATCGAAAAACGTTAAACATGAAAGTTGTTCGTCTCGTCGAAACGGTCAAGATTTCTTTTGGACTCGTTTCCATCAGAGATTGTTTATAATCACAAAAAAGACCCACAAGGTGCAGCCAGTTTAAACCGAACAGTTTTGGAAAGTTCGGACAAAACCAATCCGAATTTGACTAGGGTTTTGGACGTGAATCCAAGCCTTTTCCTTGCACGGGAAGTCCAGCCGCCTCTTATAAACCTAAGAGGTGATGGCCGATTGAACAACACACAATCGATCAAATAATCTACCACTTTTTATCTTTTGTCTTTTCTCCTTAACCCTAGTTCTTCTTCTTCCTCGTTCTTCGTCTTTTCTTCTTGTTGCAGGGCGGCAAACCTCGAGGCCCTAGGGGCGGCCAGGCCGACCTAGGGCAGCCCATAGCCGCCGCGCGCCCAGACGGGGTCCCTCCCGGGCGTGTAGGGGTTTCGGGTCCCCAAAAGCACCTGCCGGATTGTCTTGTGTACCGCGCTTCCGGATGGGTCTCCTTCGACGTGAGCTACGGTGCATCACCCCCGGTGTTGAGGGTACACGGTGACGTGTTCGTGTGCGAACATGATCATAAACTCAAAGTTCATCAGATCCCAACAAACACATCGCAAAAAGAGTTACATCATATGGATCTCCAAGAGACCATTGTATTGAGAATTCAGCGAGAGAGAGAAAGCCATCTAGCTACTAACTACAGACCCGTAGGTCTACAAAGAACTACTCACGAATCATCGGAGAGGCACCAAGGTGGTGAACCCCATCTGAGATGGTGTCTAGATGGATCTGGTGGTTCTGGACTCTGCGTCGGCTGGATGAATATTTCGTCGACTCCTCTAGGGTTTCTGGAATATTGGGGTAGTTATAGAGCAAAGAGGCGGTCCGGGGGCACCCGAGGTGGGCACAACCCACCAGGGCGCACCCTGGTGGGTTTTCCTCTCCTTGGGACTTCCCCAGGTGCAACCAGGGCCCAACATCTTCCTTCCGGTCCATAAAAAATCTCCATAAAGTTTCGTGGCATTTGGACTCCGTCTGATAAGGATTTTCTATGATGTAAAAAACAGGGAAAAACAGCAACTGGCACTTGGCACTATGTCAATACGTTAGAGTCCCGAACACTTTTCATGCTAGATATGCCAAAGGCGGTTCCCAAACAGAAAATAAAGTTTATTCCTTTTTCCACCATACTTTCACTTTCCATGGCTAGTCGTATCCACGGTTGCCCTCCATACCAACACCTTCCAAGGAATTTATTATTTGATAACATAAAGTAAATTCAATTTTTTTGCATTTTGGGACTAGGCATCTCTAAGACATTTGCCTTACTCTCGTGCAATGATAAGTGAATAAACACTCATTGTGAGAATAACACATCTAGCATGGAAAATATTAGCCACCCGTTACCGTTCCGTGAGCGAAACAAACACACAAAAGAGAAGTTTATTTTGAAAATTAGAGATGGCACATGCAATTTGCTTAGAACGGCAAAAGAATACCGCATATAGGTACATATAGTGGACTCATGTGGCAAAACTGGTTTAAAGGATTTTGGATGCACAAGTAGAGATCATACTTGGTGCAAAATGAAGGCTAGCAAAAGATTGGGAAGCGACCAACCAAGAAAGGAATAATCTCATAAGCAAGCATTAATCATAATTAACACTAAATAATGCACCACAAGTAGGATATAATTTTCATTGCATGATTATTGACTTTCGTGCATGCATAGGGAATCACAAACCTTAACACTAATATTCTTACTAAAGCACAATTACTCATCAACATAACTCACATATCACATCATCATATCTCAAAACTATTAATAAGAATCAAGTTTATTTTGTCCAATGATCTTCATGACATTTTTTCCTTTTCTTTATCCTTCTTGTCTATCTATCACTTTGGGACTAAGTTTCATGTGTTGCTTTTCATAAGCTCAAACAAATATAAGTGAAGATCATGAGCATAACAAATTTTATTTCTCTCAAAATAATTTAAGTGAAGCAAGAGATAATTTCTTAAAAGTTTTACTAACTCTCAAATAAATCTAAGTGAAGCAAGAGAGCATTTCTTCAAAAAATACTAAGCACACTGTGCTCAAAAAGATATAAGTGAAGCACTACAGCAAGTCCATTGCTCATAAAAAATTTAAGTAAAGCATAGAGAGCAATTCTAACAAGTCATGGCATAATTTTGGCTCTATCAAATAGGTGTGTCCAGCAAGGATTGATGACTTAAAACACAAAATAAAACAAGCAAAGAGTCATATCATACAAGACGCTCGAAGCAAAACACATATCATGTGACAAATAAAAATATAGCCTCGAGTAAAATACCGATGGTCGTTAGAAGAAATAGGGGATGCCACTCGGGGGCATCCCTAAGCTTAGTTGGTTGCTCATTCTTGGATAATAGCTTGGGATGTCAGGGCATTCCCAAGCTTAGGCTCTTCTATCATTCTTTCATCCATCGTAAGATAACCCAAAACTTGAAAACTTCAATCACACAAAACTCAACAATACCTTCATGAGATCCTTTAGTGTAAGAAAGTAAACCGCTACTATAACTACTGTATCAAACCAATTCATATTTTGTTTTTGTATTATATCTACCATATTCCAACTTTTCTATGGCAAAAAATCATCACAGGAAACCATAGAGCCATCAAAATAGGCACACAACACAAAGAAAACAGAATCTGTCAAAACAGAACAGTCTGTATCAATCTGACTTAAACGAAAACTTCTGGAACTCCAAATATTCTGAAAAAATAGGACGACTTGAGAAATTTTTATATTAATCTTCTGCAAAAAGAATCAGGCCAAAAGCTCTTTCTGATAAAAGTATAAGAATTAATTTCTTGAGCACAAAGTTTCTGTCTTTTTAGCAAGATCAAACAACTATCACCCAAGAAGATCCTATCGGTTCTACTTGACACAAACACTAATTAAAACACAAAAAACACAATCATAACAGTAGCATAATTGTGTTAACACTCCAAAATAGAAAGCAAAAAACAAAAATAATTTTTATTCATTGGGTTGCCTCCCGACAAGCGCTATCGTTTTATGCCCCTAGCTAGGCATAAGATTTCAATGATGCTCACATAAAAGAAAAAAAAATTGAAGCACAAAGAGAGAATCATGATACATGTGATACACACATTTAAGTGTAACATAATTCCTATGCATAGGAATTTTATAATCAAACAATTTATCAAGACAAGAAACATCTAACATATGCAAAGAAAAGGAATAAAACATTAACGATCTCAACATAATGAGAGGTAATTTAGTAACATGAAAAATTCTACAATCATATTTTCCTCTCTCATAATAATTACATGTAGAATCATAATCAAATTCAACAATATATTATCACATAAAATATTCTCTTCATGATCCACATTTATAAAAGTCTTATAATCTTCCAAGATAGTGGGGTTAACATCAACTAAAGTCATGACCTCTTCGAACCCACTTTTGTCAAAATTTTCATAAGATTGAACACTCTCCAAATATGTGGAATTATTTATACCTAAAGTTGACACTCATCCAAACACACTTTCAATATTACCGCAAACATATTCATCACGAGGCTTAAATAAATTTTCAAGATCTTAAGAAACATTATCACCCCAATCATGATCATTGCAATAAGTAGTGGACATAGCAAAATTAGCATCCCCAAGCTTGGGTTTTTGCATATTATTAGCACAATTTACATTAATAGAATTTATAGTAAAATCATTGCAATCATGCTTTTCATTCAAGGAGCTATCATGAATAACTTCATAAATTTCTTCATCACAATTTTCAGATTCACGAATCTCAAGCAAAACTTCATAAGAATAATCTAGTGCACTTAATTCACTAGTAATTGGTTCATCATAATTGGATATTTTGAAAAGATTACCAAGTGGATGAGGATCTATAACAATAGATTTTTAGCAAGCAAAGATGCAAGCAAATAGAAGGCACATGGCAACACAAGCAAACATGAGATCTGACGAGAAAACGGCGAACAGAAAAGAGGGCGAATAAAACGGCAAATTTTTATGAAGTGGGGAGAGGAAAATGAGAGGCAAATGGAAAATAATGTAAATTGCGAGGAGATAAGATTTATGATTAGGAACCTAGTATATGTTGAAGATCCTCACCGGTAACGGCGCCAGAAATTCCTTTTGATCGCTCTTTGACTATAACATCGGTATTTCCCCAAAGAGGAGGGGATGATGCAGCACAGCGACTGTAGGTATTTCCCTCAGTGAAGAAACCAAGGTTATCGAACCAGTAGGAGAACCAAGCAACACAACGTAAACAACACCTGCACACAAATAACAACACCTTGCAACCCGGCGTGTTAAAGGGGTTGTCAATCCCTTTCGGGTAACGATGCCAGAAAATTGTAGTAGATGTAAATAATAGATTGCAAATAAATAAAGTGCAAAAAAGTACTTTCATATTTTTGGTTTAATAGATCTGAATAAAATTGCGACGGAAAAGTAGATCGCGAGCAAATGTATGAGAAATAAGACCCGGGGGCCGTAGGTTTCACTAGTGGCTTCTCTCAAGAAATATAGCAAACGATGGGTAAACAAATTACTGTTGGGCAATTGATAGAACCTCAAATAATTATGATGATGTCCAGGCAATGATCATTACATAGGCATCACGTCCAAGATTAGTAGACCGACTCCTGCCTGCATCTACTACTATTACTCCACACATCGACTGCTATCCAGCATGCATCTAGTGTATTAAGTTCATGGAAAAACGGAGTAATGCAATAAGAATGATGACATGATGTAGACAAGATCCATTTATCTATTGCGTTAGATATAGATTCCATCTTTTTATCCTTAGTAGCTACGATACATACGTGTCGGTTCCCTTTCTGTAACCGGGATCAAGCACCATAAGATTGGACCCACTACCAGGCACCTCTTCCCATTGCAAGATAACTAGATCAAGTTGGCCAAACAAAACCCAAATATTGGAGAATAAATACGAGGCTATAAGAGATCATGCATATAACAGATCAAAGAAACTCAAATAACTTTCATGGATATAAAAAGATATGACTGATCTGTTGACACCAGATTTTGGCATGGTCAAAAACACAATTAAGATGGCCTCAAATAAAAAAGTTCTCAAAGAGAGAAATTCCATATCGTCAATAGGAGAAACTTTAATATTTGAGCCATAGCCATCCGATCTCATCTCTAAGGCCAAAGTTGTGTTTGAAGTCCTTTGGCTGATTGCGCCCCCAAGACAGCCTCATATGGAAAAATGATCTACACGGTTTGTCTTCGTCTCGTCGAAACAATCGATTTTGATATAAAAATCATTATAATCCAAGTTCGTATGCAAAAGTTAGAGCCATCGGAATGCACCTTTGTCAGGAGGCAAAAAATGGCACGCCCGACCAAACACCGTGTCTGATGGGTAGCGTGAATAATAGCCTGTTTTTCACGAGCGATTTGACCATCAAGATGACCTCTGATCGAAAAATGTTCAACATGAAAGTTGTTCGTCTCGTCGAAAAGGTCAAGATTGCTTTTGGACTCATTTCCATACGGGATCGTTTACCATCACAAAAAAGACCCATAAGGTGCAGCCCGTTTAAACCGAAAAGCTTTGAAAAGTTCGGACAAAACCAATCCGAATTTGACTAGGGTTTTGGACGTGAATCCAAGCCTTTTCCTGGCATGGGAAGTCCAGCCGCTTCCTATGTACCTAAGGGGTGATGGCCGATTGAACAACACACAATCGATCAAATCATCTACCACTTTTTATCTTTTATCTTTTGTCCTTAACCCTTGTTCTTCTTCTTCCTCATTCTTCATCTATTCTTCTTGTTGCAGGGCGGCAAATCTCGAGGCCCTAGGGGCGGTCAGGCCGACCTAGGGCAGCCCATAGTCGCCGCGCCCCCAGACGGGGTCCCTCTCGGGCGTGTGGGGTTTCGGGTCCTCAAAAGCACCCGTCGGATTGTCTTGCGTACCGCGCTTCCAGACGGGTCTCCTTCGACGTGGGCTACGGTGCATCACCCCCGGCGTTGTGGGTACACGGTGATGTGTTCGTGTGCGAACACACTTTTTGGCGACTCCGCTGGGGACGATGCTTTGAACGGTCTCCAGCCCGTTCTTGCTACGAAGAGATCGTCATCTAGGGTTTGCAATCTACAAAGGTAATATGAATACCCAGTTCACTTATGTAGATGCAAATAATGCATATGTTATTGCTAGATTGTCTAATGTGCATATTGTATCGGCTAGCCCTAGTTTTATCAATCATGCATCTAATTATGTGCTACAGCCGATTCAGAATAATCTTCATGCTTCAACTTCATATAATTTTAGCAACATGCAACATATGTATACCAACTCCCATGCACCGGCAACCCCACAAATCTATATGCCGATGAGTTCGGTTAATCAAATTGAAACACCCCATGTAGGAACTTTCAATGGCATGCAACATAGTGTTTCATCTTTTTATTCATCGACAACTAATTTGCAACATGTTAATCAAAACATGCCGGTGGATAAGGGAATTTGCCATGGTACTACTAGTTATTCGGCCAATTACCCTCAAACATCGTATGCTACACCTCATGCTACTAATTTTTCGGCACCATACACAATTATAGATGTTCATAATTTGGCTCCACACCTTCATGCTCATGGCCGAATAAGTGAGAATTATACCAGAGCGCATGTGTGTTTACCTAGTAACGTAGCATATGATGTTGCGCCTGCACAATTACAGAATTTTGGCAACACACCATTACCGAAAGCGTCTCAAAGTATTGGGGGGCAATCTAATGAAGATTGGGCTGAAATTGGTCAAAAAAGCTTAAAGATAGCCTAGCTGCAATGTTTGCTGAATTTAGACAAGAACAAGCAACCTTGCAAATAAAAGAAAGAATGAGTGGTGATTCGGATAACAAAGTTAATTCGGTTATTAAAAAAGCCGAATCAAATAGTATGTGTACCAAATTTATTGAAGAAAAAGAGGACGCCAAGGCATTGGAGAGTCATTTAAAAGTGGAGCAAAGTATTATATTCAAGTAACACAACCATCATGCTCTCCCAGCGTGTATGAATAGGTATGTCTAGCAAGTGATTTGCCTATTTTCAGATTTGGTCACAGCTTTATTGTTGATGCATCTATTACGAAAAATCTCGTAAGTAATTTTGAAAGACCAATGATGAAGGGTAATTTACTTGTTAGCAACAAAATTGTTACAAAGTATATCGGTCAACCTATTGTGCCATTCATAAAGACTGATATTGACTTATTATTGCAGCCAAAGGCTTGCCCCATTGCTTTACTTAAAACTTATCTCTAAGCGGGTAGCTTTGCTTGTTTCATACTTGGCGTGCACTTGGTCTTAATTGAGACACGTGTGTTCTAACTATTTTCGTTTCAGAAATGTAAAGCCAATGTTAAATTCTTTTGAGAATCCTATGCTAATATAATATCTTATCCAAAGACATAGAAGATAGAGTGGAAAACACAATGCATAGCCGAATGGGGAGATTCCAAATCTGTACCATTCATTTGCTTACCTCCAAAGCCATTTGTACACCAAGATCGGCTTCAAAACAAGAAGTATACCTTCAACTCAAGCATGTGTGATCAAATATTTGAGCTTTTGCTGAAAAATAATTACATAAGAATTCTTGATCACCATGTCAAGCCATCCATCCAGGGACGAATGTGTTGTAACTTGCATGATTCGTCGACGCATAATTTTGAGGATTGCAACATGTTTCGTCAAATAGTTAAATCGGCCATTGATAAAGGACGATTGAAATTTATTGAAACACCAAGAGATGACCAGTCTATTCCGATTGGTCCTAATGGCAAAATTTTTTTGCACCGGTTGCTTCAAGCCGATCCATTTAAAGAGAAGGTAAAAGTTGCAGGTGATGAAATCAAGCTTTCAAGAGTAAAGAAGTTGTTCAAGAGCATAGTGAAAATATTCTTGAATGCATGAGTTCTATTGAACTTACAGTGAAGACGCCAAAGACTGGGGAGCAGCAAGCAAATCCTATGATCAATGAAAGCAAACAAGAAGAAAAACAAAGACCGAAATAAGCGCAATTAAGGGTAAGAGATCAAAAATAAACTTCGCTACATTATTAGATAAATATCAAAAGAAGAGTGAAGAGAAGAATGCTTATCAGCCAAATCATGCAAAGAAACCAAGATCACCCCAAGGCGCAAATATGAGGATCGGTATTGGCAAACTGAGAATTTTAATGCAACATATCCATATCCTTATTTTGGGCCGCCAAAATGCCAATGCCGTGGATGCCTCCCTATGCTCATATAGATCCATATTCATCATGGGACAAGTATGATACAAGGGCACATTCTCCATCTTATTTTGGACCATCTCACCAATACTATGCAGCTCCAAGAAGATCAACATTTGAACAATCACGCGTCAAAGACCGTTTCAATCATAAGGAATCGGTCCAGAGCTCAAGGGAGAAGAAAGAGGTGGTAAAGCAAGTTTACCGCGTGAAAAGAGATGGTCGTAAGTGTGCTACTTCAGATTTGATCTCAAATAACAAAGAGCCAATTAAAGTGTTGACATTGGCTACAAAAGGCAAGGAAGTGAAGCAATCAATTGATAAAAGTCAGAGTGTCAAATCTGAAGAAAAGAAGTTGAGGGTGCACAAGGCCCAAAAAGAGTTACCATTGGTTGAAACAAAATTACAGTTGAGGTGCTCACTCGGCTTATCGTATTGGCCAAAGGAGTTACAAAAGGTTAGTGCACAAGAACTTGAAAAAAGGAACATGGCATGGGATCCCAAAGGAAGTACTGAAAATAATAATTATGTGCAAGCTTCCATTACAAGAAGTGCGGGGAACGTGAAGAAGGAAAAGAGTGAAAACTATGAAGGACCAAGCCGAAGGTTTCAACATCTTCAGCCTACACATTACCCATATTCTTCAACTATGCCATTAACGCCTATGCCATGGAATTCGTCATCAGGTGTGATTGGTAACCCTCAATGGGCTTATTTTAATCCATGGATGCAATATAATTTCTTACATCATGAAAGGATATTGCCAAATCACTATACATTTGATTAGCTATAAGTTTGTTGCTGATCCAAAGGGTCAAAATACTTGATTTGTCATTTCATTTGTTTATTTCGGCTATATGTGCTTTGAATGAAGTTTACATGGTAATGGCCAATATTTATCTATCGTCCTAAGATTATGTCAATGCATGGCCGGTGTAGTATTCTAACTCGTCCTTAGTTCAATTGGAGAGCGAGATAAGGTACGTGCTCATGGAAATTTATATGAATGCCTATATTATGATTGAATGGAGTTGAGACATCATGACAGATGTCATTGAATATATGCTGCATAGGCCAATTCATAGTTGCAGAATTGGCTAGTGGGCTTATACTTTGTTTGGATATGATTTGGCTTATGCATCTTTGAGATCTATAAGAGGCCAAATCGTAACTGATTTTATTACTGAACATCGGATTAATGACATGCATAATGTTGATATTATCCTAGTCTTTCTAGTACTATGGAGAATATGTTTCGATGGTTCAATTCATAGCAATGGCCAAAGTGTTGGTGTTGTTTATATATTTCTTTATGGTACTATTTTTTAAGCCTCGTGCCGCTTAGAATATTTGTATGCACGATTAATCAAAGCCGAATATGCATTGTTGTTCGGATTGAATATTTTATTTGCTATAGGTGCTAACATATTAAGGCTTTCAGTGATTCGTTATGAGTAGTGCAACAAATATCCAGGGTTTATCAATATTTTGACGAATCACTTATAGTTTATCTTGGGGTATGTCTAGATGCAAAATTTACCTTGGGTTGCTTTAATATTCTTCATATTTCTAGACATGACAATTGGAGAGAGTTGGCATAGCAAGCATCCCGCTACCATGTCCGTCATGGTGTATTGCACATCTATCAATAGCCGATGCTTATTTTTGCCAACATAGGTAAGGCCGAATTGGAGCTCACCACCTCAGCCACTAATGAAACTTTTATGCAGGCAAAGCAAGAATTGGAGGAAGTTCATTCTTGATTATCTGCAAAATCCTAGCGAAGGGTGGATAATATGGTTCGGAGGATGGCTTTGAGATACATATCTATGGAATCTTATCATGGATTGTTATATAAGTTGAGAAATTTTCACCCAGGTTGCATCAAGAGGTTCAAACAAGCAACGACCGATATATGAATATCGTCCTAAGCAAAGACATGGCCGATAAATAACTATCGCCCTTAGCATAAACATGGCCGATACATAATTATCGCCTTGAGAAATATAAATGGCCGATGGAGTGTTGACATCATCCTTAGAACAAATACACTGCAAATTATTTTTCGGCACGCAAGTTTTGCCGAAAAACAGGGGTCATGTGTTGAAACCAAATTTTGGCATGGTCAAAAAACACAATTAAGATGGCCTCAAATGAAAAAGTGCTCAAAGTGAGAAAGTTCTGTATCGCCAAAAGGATAAACTTTGATATTTGGGCCATAGCCATTTGATCTCATCTCTAAGGCCAAAGTTGTGTTTGAAGTATTCAGATTTTGTATTCAGAACACTATTTGGCTAATTACGCTCCCACGATGGCCTCGTATGGAAAAATGATCTACATGGTTTGTCTTCATCTCGTCGAAACGATCGATTTTGATATAAAAATAGTTTTAATCCGGGTTTGTATGCAAAAGTTAGAGCCATCGGAATACAGCTAGGTCAGGAGGCAAAAAAATGGCGCACCCGACCAGACACCCTGTCTGATGGGTAGCGCGAATAATAGCCTGTTTTGCGCGAGCGATTTGACCTTCAAAATGACCTCTGATCGAAACACGTTCAACATAAAAGTTGTTCATCTCATCGAAACGGTCAAGATTGCTTTTGGACTCGTTTCCATCCGAGACCGTTTACTATCACAAAAAAGACCCGAAAGGTGCAGCCAGTTTAAACCGAACAGTTTTGGAAAGTTCGGACAAAACCAATCCGAATTTGACTAGGGTTTTTGACGTAAATCCAAGCCTTTTTCTTGCACGGGAAGTCCAATCGCCTCTTATATACCTAAGGGGTGACGGCCGATTGAATAACACACAATCGATCAAATCATCTACCACTTTTTATCTTTTATCTTTTCTCCTTAACCCTAGTTCTTCTTCTTCCTCATTCTTCGTCTGTTCTTCTTGTTGTAGGACGGCGAACCTCGAGGCCCTAGGGACGTCAGGCCGACCTAGGGCAGCCCATAGCCGCAACGCGCCTAGACGGGGTCCTTCCCGGGCGTGTGGGGTTTCGGGTCCTCAAAAGCACCCGCCGGATTGTCTTGCGTACCGCGCTTCCGGACAGGTCTCCTTCGATGCGAGCTGCGGTGCATCACCCCCGGCGTCGAGGGTACACGGTGACGTGTTCGTGTGCGAACATGATCATAAACTCAAAGTTCATCAGATCCCAATAAACACACCGTAAAAAGAGTTACATCATATGGATTTCCAAGAGACCATTGTGTGGATTCTCTAACAAAAGTCCGCTTGTTGGGGGTCTAACCCTAATCTAATTCTTGCTCTCTCTCTCTCTCTCTCTGGCTCAAACCAAGGAAGAAGAAAGAAAGAAGTAGGGGAGGACACGGTGGACACATATGGATTCTTGGCGCGGAACGCCTGCTGCTCGTACAGCATATTTTCTTGAGCTCAAACTTTTGCGTCGCACCACACCCCACGTAACAAACACAAGAGCATCCAGTTGTGTAGCCAACGACAACGCAGACCCTACGTTTTCGCTGGGCACACATGCACGACCAGCATGCCCGGCCACGCGCGTACCGCGGCCGCTCCCCATGCAACCCTAACCACCTACTACCATTGTTCCAAAATAAATTACTTAACTTTATACTCCCTCCATCTAGAAATACTTTCGAAGGAATGAATGTACTAACTTTCACGTACCACCACGTCACGTACATGCGCACACACACGCTACACCACTAGTAGAAAAAGGACCTAATGTGAGACACATTAGTCCTGGTTCGATTTTGGCCCGGTACTAATGGTACCATTAGTGCCGGCTCGAACGGCTATGCATTAATGCTGGTTCGTTTTGAATCTTTAGTACCGGTTCGTGCCACGAACCGGTACTAAAGGGGTGGTGGCAGGCTGGCGTCAGGCCGGGGCCCCGCGATCACCTTTAGTACCGGTTCGTGGCACAAACCGGTACTAGCCCTTTAGTACCGGTTCGTGTCACGAATCGGTACTAAAGAGGTTTGACCTATAGTACCAGTTCGTGGCACAAACCGGTACTAAAGGGCAATTTTCAAACTCTAACCACCCCCTTGTATCGCCATTTCAGTGTTGAAAAATATAAAAGAAAATGATAAAAAATTCAAAAAATAAAATTCTTCGAGATCTAGTTATATTACTACATCTGCTAGTTAAGAAAATTAAAAAAATTAAATTTGGACATGTTTTGCAAAAAGTGTATGAAAAATGTAAAATGGTTATAACTTTTGCATACGATGTCGGAAAAAAATGTATAATATATCAAAAAATTCAGCACGGAAAACCGCATACGATTTTGAACGCCTACGGCCTGTTTGCAATTTTTTAGAATCCTCAAATTCCAAAAGGAGAAAAAGATATGCTCAAATTTAAGTTTTTTTAATTTTGGTTAAATATGGTCAAACTATGGTCAAACTACTTATTCAAGAAGAATTAATGTTATTAAATACTTATTCAAGAATATTAGTGTTACTAAATAATTATTTCAATTTTTTGAATTTTGGTTAAATCTGGTCAAACTATGGTCAAACTGTGGTCAAACTATGATCAAACTTATTCAAGAAATATTAGTATTACTAAATAATTACTGTTTTTTAGAATAATAGTTTCAAACTCAAATGGTGAAATGTGTGACCTAATGCTCAAGCTAAACTGCTGAGGGTTATAGGATTTACAGCTTACATTTGTCAGGAAAACAACAAGTGCGGTCTTGGAAAGTAGGGGGAATAGAACTCCGAAGTTAAGCGTGCTCAGGCTGGGGGAGTGAGAGGATGGGTGACCGGTTCGTGGCACCAACCGGTACTAAAGGTCCCCCATACCACGGCGCGAGCTCACGCCACGTGGTGGGCCTTTAGTGGCGGTTCGTGCTGAACCGGTACTAAAGGGGGCCTTTAGTCTCCATTCTTTAGTGCCGGTTGCAGAACCGGCACTAAAGGCCCTTATGAACCGGTATTAAAGCTCCGTTTTCTACTAGTGTACACACATGGCCGTGACCCAGCCCCGAGGACCCGACCTGGCGCACTGACGCCGATCGCGCCGTCACGGACCCGACCTAGGGCAACGACGCCGGTCGCACCGTGCTCTATCATGACTTATTCCCAACACCGTTGATATTGGATTGACTGACATGTGGGCCCATCAACACGCTGGCCCACATGTGAACGATCCAAAGTCAGCTAACTTAGGGCATGCACAATGAAAGCACCGGTTTGGTGCTGCCTCATAGTCCACCTAGCCATAAAAATCTAAAACCACCCTAACACTAACGCCCACCCGTGTGGGTGTTTGTATCTCACCCATACCCGTGGATCCGCGTCCGTTTGTGGGTGCACGAATCTTGGCATGTTTGTGGTGCCACGTAGGACTGGGCTGGTGTGTGGGCATTCACCCGGTCGCCCACACGTCCGTTTCACCATACGGAGGGGCCGGTGTGTGGGCGTTTAGCAGTTCGCCCACACGCCAGTTTTCACTCATGCACAAGGGCTGGTGTGTGGGCATTTGCCATCTCGCCTACACGCCCGTCTCCTCTCCCCACACCCAAGCTGCCAGTTGCCATACATTTTGCAGTGTACATGACAACTGCCCTAGCGCGCTTGTAAACAGATGTCAACTCTCTCTTTTTTTTACCCGAACATGTCAGTTGCCATGTGTTTTGTAGGGTACACGGCAACTGCCATAGTATGCTTGTAAGCAGATGGCAACTCTCTCTTTTACCCGAACATGTTATTTTGCCATGTCTCTTTTGTAGCGCTACACGGCAACTGTCTAGTGTTAGTAGGTGGCAACTCCTAAGGTTTTCAAATCATGGCAACTGTAGTAAACCAGATCATACATGGCAACTCCTTAGTGTTAGTAGGTGGCAACTCCTAAGGTTTTCAAATCATGACAACTATAGTAAACCAGACCATACATGGCAACAGCTGCAGTTGTCCAAAATGGCATCTGACACTTGACCTGAGATGGCAACTGCAGTTGAGCAACCATGGCAACTGTAGTCGTCCGACATGGCAATTGTAGTTCAGCAACATGGCAACTGCAGTTAAACGGACATTGAAGAGGGTCCGGACCATGGCAACTGCGGGGACGTGTGGTGACTGTCACGCGGGGCGTGCGGGACCGTGAGGTAGGTGGATGAGAGAGGTCGTGTGGGCGTTATGCATTTTGCCCACACGTAGGCGTGTGAGAGGGACCGCAACAAAAAAAAAATGTGTGGACGCTAGTTGTTTTGCCCACACGTAGGCGTGTGGGCTGGTCCTCTTAGACACCATATAAAGCGTGTGGGCAGACCCCTTAATGCCCACACGTGTGGCAATTATCGTCGTCCTATGTTTTTGTAGTGCCCAACGCAAGATGTCATATCGTGGGGTCTAGGTAGCGTCAGAAATCTCTCATGCAGCATGCAGCAAGGCCGCCATCCTCTCCTATTCTTCCCTCTCTCTCTCTAAACTTTTCTCCCTTTTTCAACTGAAGCGGCCGTCTCCTCTGCACGCTGCGCCTGTCATTTGCAAGCTACATCTGCATCGCTACGGTGGCATCCGAACCTAGCTGGCCTGCAGGGCATCAGGTTTAGGGCGACGCCATGGCCATGCTCTTATGTCAGACAATATGCGCCTATCACAGTACGTACGGGAGAACACTATTTGGCGAATAGACAGTGGTGCAAAGAAGATTCACCATCTTATTCATCATGGGTAGTAGAAGGCTAGAATAGTATTTTTATTCTTCATTCATGGCGTACTTATTGCTATATACCGGTTGCTGAGGGAGCCACACAATTGGAGTTGGAGTATTATTTCTCCAGCAGTGCCTTGAAGGTCATTGGGGCCGTAAACTGAGGCGGTCCATAGTAAAATGCAGTGGCGGTCAGCCTACATGCCTGATCCGTCATGAACTCTGAATCCCAGAACCAGTACTCTTCCTGGGGAGAGCACGTACTCTCAGGGTGGTCCTTGAAGCTACACGACTCCTGGATGTTCACCATCCCTGCACCACGCACAACAGAACAACTAGTCAAGCAAACCACAGTAAATAAAAATAACATAAATACTCAAACGAACTGCTTCTCATTTTTCTAATAAATAAAAGGAGGATAAATCCTAGACTGCTTCTCATGAGTATCGTATGTCAGTGGATTTACGTACAATAAGCTGCCGGGTCGGCGAAGACGGTGGTGGTGAAGCTATGAAAGTCGCCGATGGAGTAGAAAAGGCCCTTCTTTTTTTTTCCGCAAGGCCAGCCATGAGGGGCTTGAGGGCGGCGTTGAACGCGGCGGCACGGTCGTTCATGCTCTGGTCGCAACCGTACCTGTAGTCGAAGATCTCGGGTGCACAGCCGATGAGCCCAACGTTGACGATGGCCACCTTCCTAGCGCCCATGTCGTAGAGGGACGTGACGGCCTCCCCGTATAGGGCAACGAGGCTCTGGATCTCGGACGAATTTGCGAGGTGTATGTTCCATCTTGGGTCGAGGTCCTGACCGCCAATGCCGAGAAGGAAGATGGACTTGGACAGGTACGCGCGCAGCTTGGTTTCACCCCCTAGCATTATCCCCATAAGGGCCCTCGTCGTCCTGAAGTCCTCCAGTTGCTGCGAAAGAGGGATGCTCCGCTCTCCGTTCTGCACGCATCTCTCGTTTCTTCTCTTATTTCTAATCTTGCAAAATAATTAAGTGCAATGTGTTGACGACTTACCGTGGAGTTCCGAATCCCAGCGCCCACGGAAGCGTAGTTGGCGCCCCACATGCTGATCCCACCGCGCAACGACATGAAGGGTAGAGGGCTTTGCGGGAATCCGATAGTGTATGCTGGGCACCATGAAATCAACCAAACAATCAATTAATCATGACCGGCGGTGAAGAGAGGGGAGAGAGTATGTGCATGATCATGATGTGTTGTGCACACACGTACCAATGGCATCGGCAAGGTTGGCCCTGTTGCTGAGCCTGCCGGTGCCAGAGTAGGGGTAGTTAGGGGGCTCCAAGTATCCGTTGTTGCCGTTGTCGAACGCCCCATCTCCGAACACCAACATAGCTGGCGGCGGCACCGGCCTTGGCATCTGTACCTCGTCATCTGCACCAGCAAGCGGGTACATGCATTCCGTCCGGAATTACTTGTCGCTCAAACAGATGTATTTAGATGTAATACATGCATGCAACCAACTATATGTGGATATTTACGGCATAGTGTCTTGCAGTCGGGGCAGAGGACGATGCACTGGGGGCAGCGTTGAGGCCAAGTTCCCGTGCACCCCGGCCGCTTACCGTCGGTATCCTTGCACGTGACGTTCCTGGGGGGCACGTCCAACTCGTAGCCGCGCGGGGAGCTCGGGGGCGGGCGTATGTCAGGGAGAGGTGGGGTCTCTGTTGACGGGTATAAATCTGAGGAGTCTGGGGGCGGGGATTGCTGCGCCGACGGCGACAACATTGCGAGCAGGCAGAGGAGGCCCACCCCGAGCACGCTAACACGCGCGGCCATTGCTGCACCCAACTGATCCAGGCAAACGCAGAGATTTCTGCTATGAATCGCTGCTAGTGATGGATGTGATGTTCGGGGCCTGCGCATCAAGCGTCTTATATATACTCCAGCTAGTTAACAGGATGGGTCAGTGGCCATGCATCAAGCGTTGACCCAGAGTGTCGGGGCAGCATTGTAAGTGCTTGACTTGTCTTATGAAGGACGAGGAGTACCATACAAGACTTAATCGGGTGGAGCAATCCTACATCCACGTAATGGTTTACGTAAGGTTGCGAACTGATCTAAAGTTGGACTATTTGATTGAATTAAAGGAAGTTTTCGTAGCAGCTGCGTACGAACGGTTTAGGATTTTTGTTGTAAAAAAAGTGAGGACCCAGTCCAAAAAGATTAGAACTGTATGCATCAACATACTCCTAGGTAGCTTGTGAGTGTGTCTCATAAGTATGTCGGCAGTTTTTTTCTTTCAAGGATGCTACCTAGGAGTCGTACTACCAGATTCATAGTTAAGTTGACAGTTATAATATGCTCCGGTCTCGATGCCGCAATATGCAATGCAACTGCAGCTGGAAAGTTGTATCCTCAAATCGTACACCCTAATTTAAGCAGCTCGGTCAGGCCGAATCGATCTCAATGTGCATTATATATTCATTCATCATAGGGACTAGTACAAGTACTAGTCGTGGTTGTCTCGCTTGGTTCGACGATGGTTGCTCAATATATAAAGCAGGAGAAACCCTTTTTCAATATTCATCATAGTACAAGTAGAAGTCGTTTAACCATGGTATGCACGCGCAGTGAGAAGAGGGGAAGATGAAATGAAAGAAGCAACGGACAGAAATCATTGTGACTTTCTACCTAGTTATAGAGGCCTTACGACATCTCCAAAGCGAACCCTTAAACCACCCGCAAAAGCCCGGACCGCGCTGTATCGGTCCACCGAGTAGTCCGGGCGTACTTTTCTTGGCGTATTGTTCCAGTGCAAGTTTAATATTTTTTATTACATGGTCAATAGTTTTCCAATACACATCTAAAAAATCAAATACAAGATTAAGATTTTTCTAATACATGCTCAACATTTTTCCTCTATACATTTTAATTTTTTTCGAATGCTTTATTAACATTTTTAAAATACAAGGTTAAATTTTTCTAATACATGGTCAATATTTTTTCCTTTGCACACTTAAAGAAATACAAATACTTGATTAACATTTTTTAAACATGGTCAACATTTTTCTAAACACATTTAACAATTTTCAACCTCTTGATTAAAAAAATTCAAATGCTTGATAAAAATTTCTAATGCATGGTCAACATTTTTTTTCTATACACATTTAACATTTTTCAAATACTTGTTCAACATTTTTTCTAATTCTTGATTAACATTTTTACATACATGTTCAATTTTTTCATCATTCTTTTAATACATGGTCGTATCGGTGCCGCTAGCGTGTGCCTCAATCTGCACTCAGAACGGGGGAAAAGGATGGCGGAGACTAGCTAAAGGAAGAGGAGAAGTGGAGATATCAACTTCGTATGACGCAGCATGGTCAGGTAGATATGCAGCCGGCAAAAGCGTTTGCTTGGTCAGGGGAGGAGAACTGCTGCGTAATACATGAAGTACACCATGATCTGCTGCCATCAAGAGAGACAACCAGATCCCAAAAAATAGTTTCAACTTGCAGATTTGTTGTTGACTAACCAATTTTCTCTAGCAGGTGGTGTCAATCATATTATTGTACTCCTTAATTTGATTTTTTTATAAAGGGTGAATTTTATTGGCTCAAATGGAGCATCGAGAAGATACAATATGAGCACACACCCGGCCTCTGCATAACTAGGATGCACACAGCCAACCCAACACACACACGCGCCCGCATAAACACGCCAACAACTAGCAAGGTCACAAGACCAAAAGCTATGCATAGGCATGAAAAAAACAAAAAGAAAAAGTAAAAAGCTCCAAAGAGATCAGATCAGCAATCTACAAACTACAACTGAGACCATGTCCGCACCAACCATTGACATCACATGGAGGCCGATGATCTTCAACAGCAACGCCTTCAGGAAGGAAGCGACACTCAAGCGCCGCTGTCACCGGATCCAACCATAAAGGCCAGAATCAAAGTTTTCACCCCGAATAATAGTCTGAACATATACGAGCAATGCCTCCAACAAGGTAACGACATAGAAAACATCGCCATTGCCAGGTATGACCACTCAGGTCTGACCTAGGCTTTCGCCCCGGAGCTTGAGACCAGGTGCTCACAACACCACCATCAAAGCCACGCATGTGTTGCCGCCACCACTTTTCCGCAATACCAGCAGCTACAATTTGACCGCCGCCACTCCACCAAACATCCCGGTGCGTCAAGTCGTTGTCCATAATTTGTATCACACCACAGAAAGTCATCCACCGGATCAAGAGATAAAACCTCCAAAAGTCTTTTCGATAACCTTGCTATCATGGATCCGTAGGAAGTCACTACTGAACAGTCAGTAGTCACCACTGCCCGGCGAATCTGATCAAAATCACCACCACCAACCGAGGATCGCAATGTCAGCGGCCCGCACAGCACACGCAGAAGGCTACCACATCGCCACAACCCCACATGCCCAGAGACCGCCGTGGCCGGAGCTGTGCCATTAAAGGTGCACCGCCAAAAGTAGCCGCCGCAGGGGAACGAGCAATGTTGCCACAATAACCACGTCGCCAGAGCCACCACCACCAATCGAGTGAGGTGGGCATCATAAAACATGTGACAAACACACTTAAGTCTAACATACTTCCTATGCATAGGCATATTATAGGCAAGCAAATTATCGTAGCAAGCAATAACTAGCATATGCAAGGAAGCGGAAAGGAATAATAGCAATCTCAACATAACGAGAGGTAATTTAGTAACATGAAAATTTCTATAACCATATTTTCCTCTCTCATAATAATTACATGTAGGATCATAGGCAAATTCAAAAAAATAACTATCACAAAGTATATTCTCAACACGATACACATGCATGCAAAGTTGATACTCTTCCAAAATAGTGAGATTATCATTAACTAAAGTCATGACCTTTCCAAACCCACTTTTATCTAAAACTTCATAAGATTGAACATTCTCCAAATATGTGGGATCTAAAGTTGACACTCTTCCGAACCCACTTTCAATATTATTGCAAACAATATTATCAATCTCGTATTCATCATGGGGCTTAAATAAATTTTCAATATCATAAGAAGAATCACCCCAATCATGATCATTGCAACAAGTAGTAGACATAGCAAAACTAGCATCCCCAAGCTTAGGGTTTTGCATCTTATTAGCACAACTGACATCAAAAGAATTTATAATAAAATCATTGCAATCATGCTTTTTATTCAAAGATCTACCGTGAGTCACTTCACGGATTTCAGGCAAAACCTTATAAACATAATCTAGTGCATCCAAATCACTAGGAATTGGTTCATCATAATTGGATCTCTTAAAAAGATTGGCAAGCGGATGAGGATCCATAGATATTAGCTTCTTTGTTTAGGAATAATGCTCAACTAATTCAACCAAACGAGCAAACGAGCCAAGTAAGACATCAAGGCAAGCGAAAAGAGAGGGTGAATAAAACGGCAAGGGTGAAGTGGGGGAGAGGAAAACAAGAGGCAAATAATGTAATGCGAGAGATAGGGATTGTGATGGGTACTTGGTATGGTTGACTTGCTTGCGTGAGCCTCCCCGGCAACGGCGCCAGAAATTCTTCTTGCTACCTCTTGAGCACTGCGTTGGATTTCCCCGAAGAGGAGAGGATGATGCAGCAAAGTAGCGTAAGTATTTTCCTCAGTTTTTGAGAACCAAGGTATCAATCCAGTAGGAGACCACGCACAAGTCCCTCGTACCTACACAAAATGATAGCAACTCGCAACCAACGCTTAGGGGTTGTCAATCCCTTCAGGGTCACTTACGAGAGTGAGATCTGATAGATAATATTTTTGGTATTTTTGATAGATAGATGCAAAGTAAAAAGGTAAAAGGCAAAGTAAAAACAAAGCAAGTAAATAAAGTGATAGAGATTGATATGATGAGAATAGACCCGGGGGCCATAGGTTTCACTAGTGGCTTCTCTCAAGAGCATAAGTATTCTACCGTGGGTAAACAAATTACTGTTGAGCAATTGACAGAATTGACCATAGTTATGAACATATCTAGGCAATGATCATGTATATAGGCATCACGTCCAAAACAAGTAGATCGAAACGATTCTGCATCTACTACTATTACTCCACTCATCGACCGCTATCCAGCATGCATCTAGAGTATTAAGTAAAAACAGAGTAACGCTTTAAGCAAGATGACATGATGTAGAGGGATAAATTCATGCAATATGATAAAAACCCCATCTTGTTATCCTCGATGGCAACAATACAATACGTGCCTTGCAACCCCGTCTGTCACTGGGTAAGGACACCGCAAGATCGAACCCAAAGCTAAGCACTTCTCCCATTGAAAGAACTACCAATCTAGTTGGCCAAACCAAACGGATAATTCGAAGAGGCTTGCAAAGATAACTCAATCATACATAAAAGAACTCAGAGAAGAATCAAATATTTTCCATAGATAATCTGAATCATAAACCCACAATTCATCGGTCTCAACAAACACACCGCAAAAAGAAGATTACATCGAATAGTTCTCCACAAGAGAGGGGGAGAACATTGTATTGAGATCCAAAAAGAGAGAAGAAGCCATCTAGCTACTAGTTATGGACCCGAAGGTCTGAAGTAAACTACTCACACTTCATCGGAGGGGCTATGGTGATGATGTAGAAGCCCTCCATGGTAGATGCCCCCTCCGGCGGAGCTCCGGAACAGGCCCCAAGATGGGATCTCGTGGATACAGAAAGTTGCGGAGGTGGAATTAGGTTTTTGGCTCCTGTTCTGATCGTTCGGGGATACGTAGGTATATATAGGAGGAAAGAGTACGTCGGTGGAGCATCGAGGGGCCCACGAGGTAGGGGGCACGTCCAGGGGGGGCGCGCCCTCCACCCTCGTGACCGCCTCTGGCACTGCTTGGAGTAGGGTCCAAGTCTCCTGGATCACGTTCGGTTGGAAAATCACGATCCCGAAGGTTTCATTCCGTTTGGACTCCGTTTGATATTCTGTTTCTTCGAAATACTGAAAAAGGCAAAAAAAACTGCAATTCTGGGCTGGGCCTCCGGTTAATAGGTTAGTCTCAAAAGTAATATAAAAGTGGAAAATAAAGCCCAATATAGTCCAAAACAGTAGATAAAGTAGCATGGAGCAATCAAAAATTATAGATACGTTGGAGACGTATCACCAATCTAGACCCGTTTCGGCACCCTGCCGGAGGGGGAATCCCTCTCCGGTGGCCATCTTCATCATCCCGGCGCTCTCCATGACGAGGAGGGAGTAGTTCACCCTCGGGGCTGAGGGTATGTACCAGTAGCTATGTGTTTGATCTCTCTCTCTCTCTCGTGTTCTTGATTTAGCACGATTTTGATGTACCGTGAGCTTTGCTATTATAGTTGGATCTTATGATGTTTCTCCCCCTCTACTCTCTTGTAATGGATTGAGTTTTCCTTTGAAGTTATCTTATTGGATTGAGTATTTATGGATTTGAGAACACTTGATGTATGTCTTGCATGTGCTTATTTGTGGTGACAATGGGATATTCACGTGATCTACTTGATGTATGTTTTGGTGATCAACTTGCGGGTTCAGTGACCTTGTGAACTTATGCATAGGGGTTGGCACACGTTTTCGTCTTGACTCTCCGGTAGAAACTTTGGGGCACTCTTTGAAGTTCTTTGTGTTGGTTGAATAGATGAATCTGAGATTGTGTGATGTATATCGTATAATCATACCCACGGATACTTGAGGTGACATTGAAGTATCTAGGGTTTTGGTTGATTTGTGTCTTAAGGTGTTATTCTAGTACGAACTCTAGGATAGATCGAACGGAAAGAATAGCTTCGTGTTATCTTACTACGGACTCTTGAATAGATCGATCAGAAAGGATAACTTTGAGGTGGTTTTGTACCCTACAATAATCTCTTCGTTTGTTCTCCGCTATTAGTGACTTTGGAGTGACTCTTTGTTGCATGTTGAGTGATAGTTATATGATCCAATTATGTTATTATTGTTGAGAGAACTTGCACTAGTGAAAGTATGAACCCTAGGCCTTGTTTCCTAGCATTGCAATACCGTTTACGCTCACTTTTATCACTTGTTACCTTGTTGTTTTTATAATTTCAGATTACAAAAACCTATATATACCATCCATATTGCACTTGTATCACCATCTCTTCGCCGAACTAGTGCACCTATGCAATTTACCATTGTATTGGGTGTGTTGGGGACACAAGAGACTCTCTGTTATTTGGTTGCAGGGTTGCTTGAGAGAGACCATCTTCATCCCATGCCTCTCATGGATTGATAAACCTTAGGTCATCCAGTTGAGGGAAATTTGCTACTGTCCTACAAACCTCTGCACTTGGAGGGCCAACAACGTCTACAAGAAGAAGGTTGTGTAGTAGACATCACTCCTCCGCCGCCTCCTCCTCCGGCGAGTGATCAGGGCACTCAGCCTCCTTCTCCGGCATGTGGCGGCACTCCGCCTCCTTCTCCGCCTGCGTCGGCGCGCCCGAGCAGCCAACCTCCTCCTTCTCCGCCTCGCCAGCAAGGGCGGAAGAGACCCACCGCTCTGGCTGCTCCGGCGCATCATAGTCCTTCTCCTCCGCCTCGTAAGCAAGCACGAAAGAAGACAGCCGCAGCCGCTCCGTCTGCTCCGACGTCTAGCAGTACAACCAGAGGCGGGAGGCAATACAGATTCGGTCCATCTCTCAAGCCTCTAGAGAAGTTACCATACGAGAGGACCGTGGAGGAACCCAGGAAGATCATGGAAACCGAAGTGACAAACTTCTTTCAAGCGGTGAAAGCCAAGAAACATCCAGCTCCGGAGGAGAAGATAGACCGGGTGAAAGTAAAGCGTACTATTGATGCCCTGAAGAAACCACCACCGTCTCCGCCAAAAAACAAATATGAGCGCATTACTGAAAAGGTATATAAGGAAGCGGAGCGGTCGGGAAGTACTATCAGTGATCGAAGGTTAGCAGAATGATGAGCTGGAAAAAAACTGTCCAGCTCGACGAACAAGCGAACCAATTGTGCCCCCCACTCAAGGTGTCTAGCGATATCGTCGGTAATCAACTGGAGATTTTGCCCAATACCAATCTTGGAGATTACCTGCCCAATGATGTGCATTATGATTTCTTGGAGGTGGACGAACACAAATACCATTACGGGAAGCCTCTCGTCAAAGATGAAAGATCTCTAACAACGATGATGCAAAGATTCCATGATTGGTACATGGAAACCTGCAGAGAGTCTGGGGGGACGAATACTTTGACGCTAAGAGTTAAAGAGGAGCACGACCTCGTTGGAATTGATCTGTTGTCTGTTCCATTTGAGGAGTTTTTCGCCTTTTTCAATCAAAAGGCTCTCGATAAATTAACAGTCACTTGCTACTGTCTGTAAGTACTACTTCTGTCATTAAGTCTCTATATATAGCTCAGCTCTTTCATTGCATGTATTTATAATTATCTTCACTATATTATGCAGATTGAAGATCGTCGAATGCAGAAAAGCAGAAATGTATGATATTTGGTTCATTAACACAAATCTCATAGATGAATATACGGTTAAATTTAAAGCCAGAGAAACCGAGGCCAACTTGCTCAAATCTTTGGTAATAAATCAAAACAAAGATAAGATACTCTTTCCTTACGAATGCAAGTGAGTGTTACTCTCTTGTGCATATTCGCTTTCCCTTATTACTCAAGGTTATAATAATGTAATTGATGAGTAATCCATGCGTGCACACGTACCTCTGTATTCTCCTGAAGATTAAGCTTGAGCAGGGACTAGTAATCGTCTTAGAATCGAGACGAAAAGATCCTGAGACCTATGCGAACATGACTAAAATTCTCAACAAGTAAGTTCAATCGATCATTATCGCACCATATCGGCAACTTTTTGTTCATTTTCTGATATCAAGTAATTATTTTATTTGTCTCGCAGGGTTTGGAAAGTATTCACCGCACAATCTCCAGGACTGCCGAGGGAGCTACGATTTACGTACCCGAAAGTAAATACTACTAGCTAGCTAGTTTCGCGCATCTCCTGTTGATTGTAGCTACTTTCATCAATGCCATTTATAATGCTTTCATTATCAGTTTGATTGACCTCTATTTCTCGTAAAGTGCTTGTGGCGGGAACAAGGGAATGATTACTATGGATACTACGTGTGCGAGTTCATTTACAACGCGACTTGCAAAAATAAGCGGGGCTACTCTAAAAGCCAATATGAGGTGCGTAAGCAATATTAATATTCACAATTTCATTTAATTACACCATCATTTCTATTGAGTTTCATTCATATATATGTATCAACCCCCTTCTTCAAATTAGATGTGGCCGATGTGGAATGAACTCCTACCACAAGATCGCATCAAAGCAATTCAAGAGGAATTGGCAGGATTCTTTCTTGACCATGTCATTAATAAAGACGGAGAATACCATGTTGCAACTGAGTTCATATATAATTAGGGGATTATATTGTAAGAGGTCTTAATATTGTATATATGTAGCCAGTAGCGTCGGATAGATATACGAAAACTTTTTGTTCGCCCAATCTCTCGGAGAAGGAGAGGTCGATATCACTTCTCTCGGTATGCATATGTTCATGACGAACTTCTGTATTTAATGGTTTCCTTCATTTGCTTACTAGCTAGCGTGTCGAGGGCCTCTCTATACGTATAGTATGTAGCGTCGACCAAGCACGGAGATAAGAGAGGACACTTCTCTCTATTAACTAGCTAACACCCTAAATTAACCCCCCAAAACCCCCTAAACCACCCTTTTTTTTTAAAAAAATCTCAGCTCCTACCAGCTGCTGATGCGTGGATGCCTTTTGGTCCCGGTTGGTGCTACCAACCGGGACCAAAGACCCTCCTGCCTGGGCTCGCCGCAGCGGCCACGTGGAGGCCCACCTGTCCCGGTTCGTGTAGGAACCGAGACTAAAGGTATAGAGCTTTAGTAACGACCTTTTAGTCCCGGTTCCACAACTGAGACAAATGGCCCTTTTTCTACTACTGCCTTTGTGGGCTGGTGTGTCCCTCTCCTTGGCCCATTAGGCCCATAGACCTCTCGGGGCCTCCCGGAACCCCTTTCGTTGATCCGATGACCACCCGGTGCACTCCGAAACCATTCCGGTGTCCGAATACCATCATCCTATATATCAATCTTTACCTATCGACCATTTCGAGACTCCTCGTCTTGTACGTGATCTCATCCGGGACTCCAAACAACATTTGATCACCAAATCACATAACTCATATAATACTATATCGTCATCGAACGTTAAACGTGCGGACCCTACGGGTTCGAGAACTATGTAGACATGATCGATACACCTCTCTGCTCAATAACCAATAGCGGAACCTGGATGCCCATATTGGTTCCTACATATTCTACGAAGATCTTTATCGGTCGAACCGTTATGACAACATACGTAATTCCCTTTGTCTGTCGGTATGTTACTTGCCCGAGATTCGATCGTCGGTATCCCTATACCTAGTTCAATCTCGTTACCGGCAAGTCTCTTTACTCGTTATGTAATACATCATCTCGTAACTAACTCATTAGTCATTTGCTTGCAAGGCTTCTTATGATGTGTATTACCGAGAGGGCTCAGAGATACCTCCCCGATACTCAGAGTGACAAATCCCAATCTCGATTCATGTCAACTCAACAAACACCTTCGGACATACCTGTAGAGCACCTTTATGATCACCCAATTACGTTGTGACGTTTGATAGCACACAAGGTATTTCTCCGATATCCGGGAGTTGCATGATCTCATGGTCTATGGAACATGTATTTGACATACAAGAAAGCAGTAGCAAAAACTATACGATCAAATGCTAAGCTAACGAATAGGTCTTGTCCATCACATCATTCTCCTAATGATGTGATCCCGTTATCAAATGACAAGTCATGCCTATGGTTAGGAAACCTTAACCGTCTTTGATCAACGAGCTAGTCTAGTAGAGGCTTACTAGGGACACGGTATTTGTTTATGTATTCACACATGTATTTAAGTTTTCGGTCAATACAATTCTGGCATGAATAATAAACCTTTATCATGAATAAGGAAATATAAAATAATAACAACTTTATTATTGCCTCTAGGGCATATTTCCATCACTCCCATCTAGGGTTTAGCTCGCCTGATCTCGAGGTAGATCGACTCTGTAACCATACCCATCAAATATAATCAAGCATGAGTAGGGTTTTACCTCTTCGATAGGGCTTGAACCTGGGTAAAACTTTGTGTCCCTTATCTCATGTTCCTCATCGATCCCAGATCCACAGCTCGGGACCCCCTACCCGAGATCCGCCGGTTTTGACACCGACAGTGAGGTTGCACGGGTGGCTCTGCAGTGGGCAGCATGGCAGTGGTGGTGGCGCCTTCTCTTGGCTATGTGGGTAACAAGGGGAGGGGTGGCGGGTGGCCCTGGTGTCATCGTGGCTTTGGCAATGGCGATCCCCTTGTCTAGATCTGGAGGCCTAGCGCGAAAGGTCGCGACTCCCCCTCATATGTTGGGTCGGCAACCTTGAGTCCACAGGTGGCACTTGTGTGGGTCCGAGTGAAAGCTCTGCACTCTGGCGCCGGCAACGATGGCACCTACGAATGTCGCTTTGCTCTAGGGGGTTGCTATTGGTCCCCTCAAGGTACCAGGGGTCCAGGGTGAAAAATCCTAGTCCATCTCTCGGACTCGACGATGGTGGCACACGGTGTCATCACCCTCTTGAGGGCGTCGTTGTGGACCCTCGGTTCCTCTCGGTTGCAGATGGCTTATAGCATCGAGTTTGCCTTCTCGCTGGCGTACTGCATCCTTGCCTGTAGCGATGGGTGGTTTTGATGACCGCCTATCTTGTAGATTGTTCTCGTGGTCTCCATTCTCGGTCCTTACTGTTTCTTGGCAGGAGCGGCGCTCCATGACCCAGAGCAAGGGGGCAGTCTCTCTCGACAATGAGTCGGCCCTCTCCGGAGGTGGCTCGGTCGGAGAAGACTCGGTGTGTTCGGGTTCTCGTGGCACGGTGGTTTCTCTTGACGGCGCGGCTTCGGTCCTCTTCAGTTGTCTTGGTTGTAGTGTGTTAGGTGTGGCTTCTCCTGCTCTTCATGTTTGACGTTGGCGTTGAGCCTAGAATAGGGATTTTGCGGCGCGGATGTGTTGAGGAATCATGGCAAAAGGAAACAAGTCATGTGGGCTCTTCGGAAGGAGGCTGCGCACAGGAGTGTGGGCTGGGGCCGCAAGCCCACTACACGAGCACGGCGACGCGCCAGTCACCTTGAATTTGAAATACCCCGCCTTGGCGCCCGAACGTAACCGTCCCAACCAACAGCATTCTCTCCTCCTCTTCTCCCCGTCGCCGGAGCGCCAAGAAACCACCATCCCCGCCTCTCCTCCTTCCCCGCTCGGTTTCTCTCTCCACCGCGCGCCTCTGCTCTCCAGCGTCACTGGCGACCGATGGAGCAGTTCGAGGACGGCCACCACGTGCGGCTGCGGAGCCGCGAGCGCGGCACGTACCTGCACGCCGACGACGACGGGCTTGGCGTCTCCCTGAGCCGACGCCGCGCGTCGATGAACGCGGCTTGGGCGGTGCACTTCTACCAGGGAGATGGCGGTGCCCAGTACTTGCTCCTCCACAGCGCCGCCTACGGCCGCTACCTCGGCGCCACGGACGCGCCGGCGCTGCGAGGCCACATTGAGAGCCGCGTCGAGCAGTGCGACTACGGGCCGTGGGAGGAGGAGGCCATCAGGTGGCAGGCCGCCGGGATCGGCTCGGGGGACAATATCCTGCTCCGCCACGTCAGCGGCCGCCGCCTCCGCGCCAACGGGAGGTACCTCAGCGTCGACGACTCCGACAGCGCCGGCACGATGATGCATTGGGTCGTGGAGCGCATCCCCTCCAGGGAGGACACGCCTCGCCTTGCAGCTCCGACTGGGGTGAGTCCGCCATGCCCGCTGCTTCGTACTTCTCGAACTGCTTAGCGAATTGGGTTCTTGGCTGTTGTTAGTTTGCGTCCGGATCATGGTTTTCAATTTCAGTTTCAGAAAAATTTCAGCATCAACTGAAATCACCGAAATTCAGTGAATTTCAGTGATTTCGGTTTGCATTTCAGTCAAAGGACCGAATTATTCACTTAAATTTAACGTAACATTTCAAAAATTTGAAAAAAATATTTTTTAAAATATTTGATTCCTGTGTACTACTGAAATTACCGAAATATTTTGGCCGAAACATAATATTTCAGTGTCCGTGAAATTAGTGAAATTCAGTGAATTTCATCGAAATCTCATTGAAAGTGAAAACTATGGTCCGGATTCAACCGCGGGGATTGCAGATTCCTGCCAAATCTGCGCCATACCCGCTTCTTGAATCTTCCAGAATTGGGTTCTCTTGGACGTCGTGACAATTGGGGATTTGCAATTCTTGAGGAAGATTCAGAGCAGTACAAGTCTGCTTCGTATTTGATGGTTCTTTGGGACTCAACTGCATCTGCAGCTCCGCCTCCCCAGAAGCCTGAGCTTCATGTTGCCGTGGCGGGTGATCCAGGTCGAGCAGGCAGGCGCCGACGAGTCCAACGCCAGCTTCCCCTGGGCCTCACTCGTATTCAGGGGCAGGTCCGCGTACCACCTGAGGAAGAAGCTGGCCAGCCGGCTGGGTGTCGCCATGGACGTCTCCAACCTCGTCATGTGCGTCCGAGCGGGTATGCACGGGCGGCCTACCCCACTGGTCATCGACCTGCCCCGCAGCAGGCAGACCCTCGACATCATCGTCTTCATGGCGGGGACGCCAGGTGAGACGCGCCATTGCCAACTTCCTCTTTGCTGCACTGACTCAAGAACAGTTGTTTTCTGCAACTGCTGCTAATCTTCAGTTACGACTTGGGAGTTGTGTGGACTGTTGTAGTACTCCCTCCTTCCCAAAATATAAGGCACAGTTTGACTTTTCTGGTCTTCGTTGCACAACTTTGACTATATTTTTTATGTATTATATGTCTATAAAATTATTATACATACATATGAAATAAAATTGCTTTGCAAGACAAATACAGCGATGTCATTTATACATGTTCAATCCATATACTTTGATATATATTAGTGGTCAAAGTTGTGCATCAAAGACCGTAAAAAGTCAACCGCGCCTTATATTTTGGGAAGGAGGGAGTATTAGACATAAGCTATTGATCTTCTCAAACTGTTGCACTGACATGATGCCTAACTTCCTCATTTCATGTTCTAATTCAGCCCATGCAGACCTGCGGTACCCGAATGTCAATGCAGAGTAGAGAAATATAAGAGCTGGACTCCTGACCGTCGACCATCCACCTCTTCAGAAGTGTCGCCTCCTAGGACACAATGACATGAGAATTCAGAACTGCACTTTTCATTGAGATACAGGTCTAGGAAGTGTCTGCTAGCCTAGATAAACTCGATTCATTCGCCAGATAGGAGGAACCTGTCCCATGTGGTTCTAAATTTCAGAACCCGTGTGAAGAAATGATTGTGTTCTTATTGTGGCTGCTACTTGAGCATTGCCAAGTGCATTTCTCTAAGATGGCACCATTTGTTTCCTTCCCTTAGATGCCAGCGCTGCCGTTTCAAGTTTCAGTCATTCAGCAGAAAATGAATTTTGCAAGATATGTACTGGTAGTGGTAGGTATTATTTGCTGCATTGACATGATCTTTTGGGATTTATTTTAATGGAGCACTGATCAGCTTGTGGTGGAAGACAATGCTAATCTTCAGTTAGGAGTTTACTGAAACTTTTGTATTCTGTACCTGCTGCTAATCTTCCGTTAGCAGTTTACTGAAACTGCTGTATTCTGCAATACTGCTGCTAATCTTCAGTTAGGAGTTGGGAGTTGTCTGGACTGTTGTCTGTATCAGATATAAGTAGAAGGAGTTGCATAGAAGTAGTTGGTATTTGCATTATGCCTGTTGTACAGATGCTAGAAGGTTATACAGGAATTTTTGGTTTCATACAACTGGTGCAGATAATTAAATTTTCCCATTTGTTACTATTTGCTGCTAGGAGAAACTTTGGAACTCAGTCACGATATGTGTTCTCAGCCTTAAAGAGAAGACACAGATTTCTGGCTGATTTAGGTTGTTTTGATGATATACCAAACCAAATTCAGGTTGTTTTCCAGGTTTTGTACATAAGCTGTCTTGTTCGTCAGTTATCCAATACAGTGATGATATGCTATTTAAGTTATATATAGATCTTCTCCAAAGATTGCCTGTGATATGATTCCTTACTCTTTCACTGTCTGGTCTAATTCAGCCCACGCCGAGTTGCGGTACTCGGATGTCAATGCAGCGTAGAGAAAGATAAGAGCAGGGCTCCTCTTCACAAGTGTGGCCGCCTCGGACATGAGATTCAGAAATACAATTTGCATTGAGATATACTCCCTCCGTTCGGAATTACTCGTCTTCCTCCGTCGCTCCTCCCCTTCGCCAGCCTCCTCCGCCGTCCACATCTCCGGCATCCTTCCCCGTCGGCTGCCTGCGCCGCTCCAATCGAGAGCACGATCCCCTCTTTGGTTCGCCCTTCCTTGCCGCGGTCCGGAGCTCCCTCGCCGGCCGCCATTCCCCACCGGCTGCCTGCTCCGCCGCAGCTCCGGATCCTCCCCTCGCTGGCCGCAGATCCCTGGCCGGCCGCCTCCCTCCACTCCAATCGAGAGCTCAAGGTCAGCCGCCGCTGCTCGCTGCTCCTTTCTGCTCTTGCATACGCACAGTAATTTGATCGGAATTGCTTGGATTTCTGCTGAATGCACGCAGAATGATACTGTGGATGAATGATTCTGAATGCACACAGAATTGCTTGGAGTATTCTGAATTAACATGTCTCTGTGTGACATGTATTGTGTCACACAGCATGTTGAGCATTCGATCTAAGACATGTGCATTCATGACAACAACTTATAGTTGGCAAGCCTTTTCTCTCACTACTGTTGCTATGCTCCATCATCCCATGCCTTTTCAATTTATTCCCAAGTCTAAATCTATTTTATATTTTCAACCGGAAGTCCAATTTTATGATCTGTGATATTTGTGTTTATGATGACGAGGACTTAAAATTTGACCATTTTTATTATATTTCAATGTTTTCTAATTCAAATTTGTAAACATGGTTAAACACGATGGTACATTCTGGAACATGATGCCCCCGAATGAAATTTGATATAAGCTACTCTTATTTACTAAGTTTTACATATCCTACAAAACAATTTAAACCACAATAACACACAATGAAACACTTTGGTAAACAATGTAACATTATGATACGCTACGAAACATGGAGACCCGTGATGATCCACAAGTATAGGGGATCAATTGTAGCTCTTTTAGATAAATAAGAGTGTCGAACCCAACGAGGAGCAGAAGGAAATGACAAGTAGTTTTCTGTAAGGTAGTGTCTGCAAGTGCTGAAATTGTGATTAGCGGAGTAGTTTGATAGCAAGGTAATTTGTAACGAGCAAGTAACGATAGTAGTAACAAAACTGCAGCAAGGTAGCCCAATCCTTTTGAGGCAAAGGACATGCCAAAAACGGTCTCTTATGATAACCAAAGTGTTCTTGAGGGTACACGGGAATTTCATCTAGTCACTTTCATCATGTTGGTTTAATTCATGTTCGCTACTTTGATAATTTGATATGTGGGTGGACCGGTGCTTAGGTGTTGTTCTTACTTGAACAAACCTCCTACTTATGATTAACCCTCCTGCAAGCATCCGCAACTACGAGAAAAGTATTAAGAATAAATTCTAACCATAGCATTAAACTTTTGGGTCCAATCGATCCCTTACGGAATAGTGCATAAACTAGGGTTTAAGCTTATGTCACTCTCGCAACCCACCATCTATTTACTACTCCACAATGCATTCCCTTAGACTCAAATATGGTGAAGTGTCATGTAGTCGACGTTCACATGACACCACTAAGGGAAACACAACATACATACCATCAAAATATCGAACACATATCAAATTCACATGATTACTTGCAACATGATTTATCCCGTGACCTCAAGACAAAAGTAACTACTCACAAATAATAAACATGTTCATGATGAGAGGAGTATTAACATGCATAATGGATCTGAACATATAATCTTCCACCAAATAAACCATATAGTAATCAACTACAAGATGTAATCAACACTACTACTCACCCCCTAGCACCAATCTATAGTTCGTAACAAGATTGAATACAAGAGATGAACTAGGGTTTGAGATGAGACGGTGTTGGTGAAGATGTTGATGGAGATTTTGCTCCCCAAGATGGGAGAGTTGTTGGTGACGATGATGATGATGATTTCCCCCTCCGGGAGGGAAGTTCCCCCGGCAGAATCGCTCCACCGGAGGGCAAAAGTGCTCCTAGCCAAGTTCTGCCTCGAGATGGCAATGTTCCGACCCGAAAGTCTTCTCCTTATTTTTTCTAGGTAAAAAAGACTTATATACCAGAAGATGGGCACTGGAGGTGGGCCGAGGGGGCTACAACCCACCAGGGCGCGCCCATGTGGGTTGTGCCCACCTCGTGGCCCCCCTCTGTTACTTATTGGCTCCAATAATTCTTAAATATTCCATAAAAAATCTCCGTGAAGTTTCAGCTTGTTTGGAGTTGTGCAGAATAGGTGGCCTGACGTAGCTTTCTCAGGTCCAGATTTCCAGCTGCCGGAATTCTCCCTCTTGGTGTGTACCTTGCAAATTATGAGAGAAAATGCATTAGAATTACTCCGAAAAGCATTGTTATGGGTAAAAACATTATAAGTAACAATAAGAAAACATGATGCAAAATGGATGTATCAACTCCCCCAAGCTTAAACCTCGTTTGTCCTCAAGAGAAAACCGAAATCGAAGAACATGTCCACATGCTTTGAGAGAGAGGTGTTGATAAAAACAAGAAGCATCATGTTGATTATTATAGCAACAGCAAAATTAAAAATAAGACTTTTATCATAGAAGTTGCATCATATACTTCCCATGAATAAGTAACAGGTCATCACACAATTGAAGTATAAAGCAAAAACTCTATTAGAAACCAACAAACTATGTTCTCAGTCAACTTTGCAACTACAATTCATTATCTTTTCAGGAAGGGTCACGTGTCGGAGCCTTTAGGCAAGTCCACATACTCAACCATCATATAGCCTTCTATGATTGCTAACACCCACCTTGTACACATGAGCAAAACGTTTTAACCGGACACATGGAAAGATAGGGGCTTATAGTTTTGCCTCCCAACATACTCACCTCAAGGGTGATGTCAACAATAATAACTCATGCTATCTATATTCAACTGGACATATGTACCTAGATCTTTCCTCACCACATGATGCTTGCCAAAGGAGAAAAATAAAAGGAATAGAAGGAAAACTTTGACTCTTTGCATAAAAGGAAATACATAAAAATAAAGGATAGGCCCTTTGTAGAGGGAACCAGAGGTTGCCATGCGCTTATTTGTTTGTATGCTCAATCCCTTAGTGCAAAAGAACGTCATGTTACATTGCCCCTTAAGATGACAACCTTTATTATGCAGTTTGTCACGGTCGAGCTGATTTTTTCAGAAAACAACAAGAAAAAGAGAATAGAGGATTTCTTCGCGATACAGTGATCAACAGGTTTGGGAACTATATATACATTTTTTTATCTTGGAGGACAAGTACATGGAAGAAAAACAGAGTCCGGGAGGTGTCCCAGGTTGGCACAACCCACCTGGGAGCGCCAAGCATGCCTGGCGCGCTTCCTGGAAGTTCTTTATTTCCAAAATTCTAAAATATTCCAAAACTGACAAAAAATATTTTTGTGGATTTTTCGGAGTCTGTTTACTTACCGTATCACGTACCTCCTTATTTTGACGATTCTAGAGTGTTCCGGAAGGACTCTTTTTTGTGCTCTTCCGGTGTCAAGGTTTGGATAATATTGCTTTCAGCATTAATAGGCGTACCTGAGATATAATGCTTTATTCGTTGCCCATTGACAACCTTAGGGTTAGTACCTTCAAAATTATTTATTTTGATGGCTCCAGACCGGTAAACCTCCTCGATGACATATAGGCCTTCCCATTTTGAGAGGAGCTTTCCTGCAAAGAATCTAAAACGAGAGTTGTACAAAAGAACATATTCTCCGACTTTAAACTCACGCTTTTGGATTCTTTTGTCATGCCATCTTTTAACCTTTTCTTTGAATAACTTTGCATTTTCATAAGGTTGGGTTCTCCATTCATCTAATGAGCTTATATCAAATAACTTCTTTTCACCAGCAAGTTTGAAATCATAGTTGAGCTCTTTAACTTCCCAATATGCTTTATGTTCTAACCCAAGAGGCAAATGACAAGCTTTTCCATAAACCATTTTATAAGGAGACATACCCATAGGATTTTTATAAGCTGTTCTATAAGCCCAAAGTGCATCATCTAATTTCTTAGACCAATTCTTCCTAGACCTATTGACAGTCTTTTGCAAGATTAATTTTATTTCTCTATTGCAAAGCTCAGCTTGACCACTAGACTGAGGATGATAGGGTGATGCAATTCTATGATTAACATCATACTTGGCAAGCATTTTACGGAAAGCACCATGAATAAAGTGTGAACCACCATCAGTAATTAAATATCTAGGGACTCCAAACCTTGGGAAAATAATTTCCTTAAGTATTTTAATAAAGGTGTTGTGATCAACACTACTTGTTGGAATAGCTTCTACCCATTTAGTAGCATAATCAACAGCAACCAAAATATGTGTATACCCATTAGAGGAAGGAAAAGGTCCCATATAATCAAATCCCCAAATATCAAATGGTTCAACAGCAAGTGAATAATTCATAGGCATTTCTTGACGCTTACCGATATTACCTATTCTTTGGCATTCATCACAAGAAGAGACAAACTTATGAGCATCCTTGAACAGAGTAGGCCAATAAAATCCAGATTGCAATACCTTATGAGCAGTTCTATCTCCATCATAATGCCCTCCATGTTGTTCGGAGTGACATTTTCGTAGGATTTATCCCTTTTCATGCTCAGGGACACAACGTCTAATAATACCATCTACTTCTTATTTATAAAGATGTGGGTCATCCCAAAAGTAATGTCTTAAATCATAGAGGAATTTTTTTCTTTTGTTGGTATGTAAAGCTAGGTGGAAAATATTTAGCAACAATGTAATTAGCATAGTCAGCATACGAAGGAGTACTATTAGCAATGTTTATTGCAGCTAACTGCTCATCAGGAAAACTATCATTGATAGGAAGTGGGTCATCAAGCACATTTTCAAGCCTAGAGAAGTTGTCAGCTACGGGGTTCTCAACTCCTTTTCTATCAATGATATGTAAATCAAATTCTTGCAACAAGAGAACCCAATGAATAAGTCTAGGTTTAGCATCTTTCTTTTCCATAAGATATTTAATAGCAGCATGGTCTGTGTGAACAGTTACTTTGGAATCAACAATATAAGGTCTAAACTTATCACAAGCAAAAACCACTGCTAAGAATTCTTTTTCAGTAGTAGCATAATTTCTTTGAGCAATGTCTAGAGTTTTACTACCATAATGAATAACATTCAATTTCTTATCAACTCTTTGTCCTAGAACAACACCAACAACATAATCACTAGCATCACACATAATCTCAAAAGGCAAGTTCCAATCAGGTGGTTGAACAATAGGCGCAGAGATTAAGGCTTTCTTTAGTGTTTCAAAGGCTTCTAAACAATCATGATCGAAAGCAAAAGGAATATCCTTTTGCAAAAGATTAGTGAGAGGCCTAGATATTTTAGATAAGTCTTTGATAAATCTCCTATAGAAACTAGCATGACCTAAGAAACTACGAATACCTTTTTTATCTTTAGGACGTGGCATTTTCTCAATTGCATCAACCTTAGCTTGGTCCACTTCAATACCTCTTTCAGAAATTTTATGACCTAAGACAATGCCTTCATTAACCATAAAGTGGCACTTCTCCCAATTCAAGACAAGATTTGTTTGTTCACATCTCTACAAAACTCTATCAAGATTGCTTAAACAATCATCAAAAGACTTCCCATAAACAAAAGAAGTCGTCCATGAAAACCTCAACAATCTTTTCACAAAAATCAGAGAATATAGCAGTCATACCTCTTTGAAAGGTAGTAGGTGCATTACATAAACCAAAAGGCATACGTCTATAAGCATAGGTTCCAAAAGGACAAGTAAAAGTGGTCTTTTCTTGATCAGGTTGAGAAATAGGTATTTGTGAGAAGTCAGAGTATCCATCAAGGAAGCAAAAGTGTGTGCGCTTAGATAATCTTTCAAGCATTTGATCAATAAAAGCCAAAGGGTAATGGTCTTTTCTAGTTGCTTTATTTAATTTTCTAAAATCAATCACCATTCAATAGCCAGTAACAATTCTTTGTGGTATAAGCTCATTCTTATCATTAGGAACAACACTTATACCTCCTTTCTTAGGGACACAATGAACATGACTTACCCATCTACTATCAGCTATAGGATAGATTATACCTGCTTCCAGAAGTTTTAATATTTCCATTCTTACCACCTCTTTCATCTTCGGATTTAACCGACATTGGTGATCAACAACAGGTTTAGCATCAGGTTCCATATTAATTTTGTGCTGACATAGAGTGGGGCTCATGCCCTTTAAATCATCAAGAGTGTATCCAATAGCAGCTCGGTGCTTCCTTAGAACTTTCAATAATCTTTCTTCTTCATGTTTTGAAAGGTTAGAACTAATAATAACAGGATATATTTTCTTTTCATCAAGATAAGCGTATTTCAAAGTGTCTGGCAATTGTTTTAATTCAAACACAGGATCACATTTAGGTGGAGGAGAACCTCCCAGAGTTTCAATAAGCAAATTGTGTTTAAGTAGAGGACGTTGTTCAAAGAAAACCTTATCTATTTCATTTCTTTCATGCATATGTAAATCATTTTCATGGTCTAGCAAATATTATTTTGAAGGATCAGTAGGTGGCACAACAATAGAAGCAAGACCAATTAATTCATCTCTACTAGGAAATTCTTTTTCATGATGATTTCTACTAAACTTGAAAAAATTAAACTCATGAGACTCATCACCAAAGCTAACACCGACAGTTTGTTTCTTACAATCCATCTTAGCATTAACTGTGTTCAAGAAAGGTCTACCAAAGATAATGGGACAGAAGTCATCTTGTGGGGAGCCAAGAACAAGAAAATCAGTTGGATATTTTATTTTCCCACACAAGACTTCAACATCTCTAACAATCCCACAAGGTGATATGGTGTCTCTATTGGCAAGTTTAATAGTAACATCTACGTCTTCTATCTCTGCAGGTGCTATGTCTTTCTTAATTTCTTGATATAAAGTGTAAGGAATAACACTTACACTAGCACCCATGTCACATAAACCATGATAACAGTGATCTCCTATTTTAACTGAAATGACAGGCATGCCAACAACTGGTCTATGTTTATCCCTTTTATCGGGTTTAGCAATTCTATCAGAGTCAAGTCCATATTTAGTGCTAAACTTTTGAAAAGCATCAGTATCCATAAAAGATTTAACACAATCATACTTAAGCTTTATACCTGACTCTTTACCTTCGACGAGTTCCCAATCTTCAGAGTTGCGTTTAATTCTTTACAGAAGATCCCACCAGAATTCAATAATTTTCTTCACAAAAGAACCAGCACAAGAAGTATCGAGCATGGTTTGATCATTACGAGAAAGTCGAGCATAAAAGTTCTGAATAATAATTTCTCTTAAGACCTCATGATTGGGGCATGAATATAACATTGACTTAAGCCTCCCCCAAGAAAGAGCGATACTTTCTCCTTCACGAGGCCAAAAATTATATATATAATTCCGATCACGATGAACTAGATGCATAGGATAATTTTTTTGGTGGAACTCCAATTTCAATCAATTCCTATTCCATGATCCAATATCATCGCATAGCCTATACCATGCCAATACTTTTCCCTTCAAAGATAAAGGGAAAACCTTTTTCATCACCTCATCTCTGGGTAAACCTACAAGCTTGAACAATCCACAAATTTGTTCTACATATATCAAGTGCATATCAGGATGTTCAGTTCCATTGCATAGGGATTAGCTCGCAGTTGTTCTATCATACCCGAAGGGATTTCATATTCAATATTTTCAGTAGGTGCAGTAGGTTGAGGAGCAATTGTAGGATCGAAAGTATGTCTAGAGGGGGGGGGGTGATTATACTACTTGACCAAATAAAAATCTATCATTTTCCCAATTTTAGTTCTTGGCAGATTTTAACAACTTAGCACAAGTCAAGCAATCTTAACACAATTCAAGCAAGCATGCAATGAGTATATAAGCAGTGAAAAGTAAAGCATGAAACTTGCAAGAATGTAAAGGGAGGGGTTTGGAGAGTGCAAACACAATAGGAGACATAGATGTTTTTGTCGTGGTTCCGATAGGTGGTGCTATCGTACATCCACGTTGATGGAGACTTCAACCCACGAAGGGTAACGACTGCGCGAGTCCACGGAGGGCTCCACCCACAAAGGGTCCACGAAGAAGCAACATTGTCTATCCCACCATGGCCGTCGCCCATGAAGGACTTGCCTCACCCGAGTAGATCTTCACGAAGTAGGCGATCTCCTTGCCCTTACAAACTCCTTGGTTCAACTCCACAATCTTGACGGAGGCTCCCAAGTGACACCTAAGCAATCTAGGAGACACCACTCTCCAAAAGGTAATATATGGTGTGTTGATGATGAACTCCTTGCTCTTGTGCTTCAAATGATAGTCTCCCCAACACTCAACTCTCTCTCACAGGATTTGGATTTGGTGGAAAGAAGATTTGAGTGGAAAGCAACTTGGGGAAGGCTAGAGATCAAGATTCATGTGGTAGGAACGGAATATCTTGACCTCAACACAAGTGTAGGTGGTTCTCTCTAAGAAAATGTATGTTGGAAGTGTAGGCATGTTCTGGTGGCTCTCTCCAAGAATGAAGAGTGGGTGGAGGGGTATATATAGCCTCCACACAAAATCTAACCGTTACACACAACTTACCAAACTCGATGGGACCGAATCATGAAACTCGGTCAAACCGATTTAGTTCATAATGTGACCATTAGACATTTCGATGGGACCAATATTTTAGGGTTAGGGCATAACATAATCTCGGTGAGACCGATTACACAAACTCGGTGAGACCGATTTTGGTAATATACAAACAGAGAGTTGGTCAGGCAAACTCGGTGGGACCGATTCGCTCATCTCGGTTGGACTGAAACGTTATGAAAGGGAAACAGAGAGTTTGCATTGCAATCTCGGTGGGACCGATCGCTCATCTTGGTTTGACCGAAACGTTACGATGGGAAACAGAGAGATTACAATCCCATCTTGGTGAGACCAAGATCCCTATCGGTGAGACCGAAAAGACTAGGGTTTCTGGCAGTGGCTATGTCAACTGAACTCGATGGTGCCGGATAGAAAGATTTGGTGGGGCCGAGTTTGACTTTTGGTTTGGGACATATGTGGATGTGAGAAAGTAGTTGAGGGTTTTCGGAGCATATCACTAAGCACTTTGAGCAAGCAAGCCATTAAGCAACACCTCATCTCCTCTTAATAGTATTGACTTTCCTATGGACTCAATGTGATCTTGGATCACTAAAAGTAAAATGTAGAGTCTTGTGCTTTGAGCTTGAGCCAATCCTTTTGGCCTTAACATTTTGAGAGGTCCACGTTTCTCATCCATGCCATGCCAAACATTGAGCTTTCCTGAAATATTTATCTTAAAATAGCATTAGCTCAATGAGCTATAGGTTGTTAGGAATTACCAAAACCACCCAGGGATAGTTGCACTTTCAATCTCCCCCTTTTTGGTAATTGATGACAACATATAGATCGATGCTTCGACAAATGATAATAAGATTGAAAAACATCGTCGCTTTGAGAAGTATGTGATAAGCAAGAGCTCCCCCTAAATTTGTGCATTATTTAAAATTTGCTTTGGACTGCAAATGCACAATGTGTTAGGATCATGGGTTACTCTTTCATGTCACATACATCTTGGTGGAGTGCTCAAAATGATAGAATTTAAAAGCATGCACTCTTCACCAAGCAAGTGAATGATTATATAAGGATATAAGAGATAATATCATCCAACAAGCATTAAGCATAGCATATGATCAAACACATGATCAAACAAGTAAACGGGTAGCTCACAAGCACACAATCAAGAAGTTCAAACAAAAAACAAGAGAGATAAAAAGCAACACTCTCTCTCGAAGCCTATGATCTATACATTTTCTCCCCCTTTGGAAACAAGTTACCAAAAATTTCATAAAAAATGCATAGTGCTTAACGACTCTCAGGCTTGGTCTTCATGTGGTGGCGTAGAGATGACTCCAAGGACGAAAGCTTCTGTTGATGTAGCTGGAGCTTGTGGAGTGGCTGCGGGAGATGGTCGAGCTGAGGATGTGGCTACTGGTGCAGATGTAGTAGCTCTTGTGTCTGGAACAGGCGCTGCAGCAGATCTATGACTCCTGGGCACTCTAGTGAAAGCATCTGTAGTAGACTTTCCCTTCTTCTCCTCCACTTCCTCCTCATCATGGAGGGCTTCCCAATAACTCTGGCAATGGTCTTCTTGACCGTTTCTTTCCTCTTCTTGCCTTCAGCAGCAACCTCTTTGGGTTCAGATCCCAAATTTTCTTGAGTGGATGCTCTGACCTTTAACATAGGAACTATTTTGGCTGGAACTTTTCTGTTCATGCCTGCCTTTGTTGATGCAGCAGTGCCAAACTCTTTCTTCACAACCTTCTTCTTGGAAGTGGCCTCATCCTCAGCTGCAATGTAGTCTTCATCCTCTGAATCAGATGTTCATTTCTTCCTTGTCCTGGTAGCTGCCTTTGGCAAGTTACTAGGTGTGCTCCTGCTACCCTCATCATAGCTGCTCGAGGGACTAGTGCCCTCACTCAACTCAACCTATTCTTCTGACTTGTTCTGACTATCACTTTGATCAGACATCTTCAGGCAAACTATCAGTAGACCCTATGAATAGGTTGTAGATGAGGTAGAGTAGATGAGCATCACAAAGCACAGAGGTTTTGCAAAACAAATTACTCAAAACTTAGTTTTAGTTCTCCGCAGAAAGCATTTCGGAGCTACCGATTTGTAAACTCGGTGATACCGAAGCAGCTTTTGGAACCTAAACTAGTGAACTCGGTTAGACCGAGTCACAGTTCTGTGGCACAGAGACTGCTAGGGTTTCACAGAGAATCGAACTCGATCACACCGATTTGCAATTCTCGTCCAGACCGAAAATCGTATGTGCAATGGCCTAAGCCAAATTGGTGAGACCGATTTCAACAATTCGGTCGGTCCGAGATGAGTTCGGCGGAAACCTAACTCTAAATTTTCAAATCGAATCTAATCTATAGGATGTTTTAGCTGGATAGGATGATTTCATACGTGGCAAGAATCATGGCAAAGCAATGTGCTACGAATCAGAGTTAATGAATAGCACAAAGTATCAAGTTCATACCCTAACTCGGCGGTGAACTTGCTACGGCGGCAACGGCGGGGCAGATTGCCGTTGACGGCGGCGGAGACCAGTGGCAGGAGGTTGCTGGTAGCAAGAGTATGATCGAGAGTCCCGAAGAGGCAGAGCAGGTTACGCGTGGGTGAAGGGTTTCGATTTTTTTTTTCCAAAATTTGACCTGTGAGTATATATAACCTGACCCTGTCGGTGTGACCGAGTGGAACAACTCGGTGGCACCGAGATGCAAAACTGTGAGCAGTTACTGCAACTCAGTGTGACCGAAAGGTTCTAATTGGTTGTATTGAGATTGAAAACCTAGATCAACTTAGTGATCTCGGTGTGACCGAAAAGGATGAATCGGTCAAACCGAAATGCACAAAAAGGTTTTGGAAGTTTAAGTCTATGATGAATCGGGGACTCCGAGTGCTCCTCACATAGAGTGGTTCAAATCTGACTTGATCAAACTTTGTGATGTAGCATGAATAGAGTTTGAGACGAGAAAAGCATAGATAGCTAGAGAAGGTTCTTAGGCATTCTTGTCCATCCATTTGGCAAAAGAGACAAAACCAAGCAAACAAAGCAACAAATGGATGTCCTCGAATGAGTAAAATATGCAATCAACATGCTCACACAATAAAATGGCAAATGAAATATGTGGCAAAGCATGCACACCCATTTATAGCATCTATCAAACAATTGGCGGTGACTAGGTCATCTATACATGAGTATATTGACTTAGGAGTCAAATGAGAACATTTGATCATAGGTCATACTCATTGTTTAAGCACAAGTGGGGTTACCACTTTTACATAAAGCATTGTTGTGTTCACACCATTAGAGTTGCTTTAGCTCAATTCTTTTGAGTAAAGCTCCCCCTAGATGTGAGATCCCCCCTAAGAGTGACGAACTAACCTTGGGTTTTGTTGATAATGACTTCATGTAGGTGTTGAACATGTGGATGCTCAATGTTGATGTAGATCATTCGGAGCAATTCATTGGAGTGAGTTGCACTTTCAATACCTACACGGGTTAGTCCCACAAGGAACAAGCAAGGATATCCATAGACATAGAGTGATTCACACACAAGATGATGTCCATGAAAGCATTAGGTTACCTTGTTCCTCGTCTTACCAACAAGAGGGTTTGTGACTCCTTGGACTAGTGCAAGATATGGAAGTTGTTTGCACTTGTCCTCGCCGCAATGATATGAGTGAAGTATGTTGGCGGAGTCACCCTCAAGAACTCTCTAGTTCTTCTTCTTTGGGATCCACATCATCTTGATGGGAATCGTTGGAGTTGTAGTCGTACTTGATGAAGTAGAACTTGATGTAGTCTTGGGAACCCACTTGACCAAGGCCTTAGGAGCTTCTTCAAATGCATCAATCTCCTCTTGAAGCTTGTCCTTGCCTTTTTGCTTGTGGTCTTGTGGTGGAAGATCATCTTGAGCTTGTGTTCCTTTGAAAGAAGTAGGATCGTACTTCTCTTATTGAGGAACAAACTTCGTCTTGGGGTATTGATCTTCTTCCCACTCAACTCCATTGGCATTGAACTTTCGTTCAAAACCAACACCTTGATTCTTCCGGTGCCTTCCTTGCTTGCGTACAATCTCCTTAAATTGCTTACTTCCGGCAAGGCTCCTGTAAACACCTTTCTCTATAGTTCCCTTAAATAAGCTATTTTCTTGCTCAAGTGTAACTTGGCTAAGAGAATCATTAGTGGAATCAAGAGAACTACTAGAAGCAACAATATTGGATTTAGCATGATTATTGTTACTACTAGAAGAAGAATCTTTTTTGTTCTTGTTACTAGACTTGACTTGTGGCATGTAAGTAGATAAGAGTAAACGCTTGAAGAACTTTTCTTGCGAAGATCATCATTGATTGCCTTTAAAAACTCATGCTCTTGCTCAAGGTTGAGCTTTTCAAAGCGTAACTTCTCATGAGTCTTTAAAAGTTCTCCATGATCTTCCAAGATAGTTTCATGAGCTAACTTAAGAGTGTTTAGTTCTTTAGTTAGGCGCTCAATCTTATCCTTATCATTGTCATTCGTTTTATCTTGATTAGCATGATTAATTGACGTTTCATCATAGTATTCATCACTAGAGTTGTCAACAAGTAAATCATCATCACCTAACAAGTCATCTTCTTCAGTATTGAAATCAACATACTCGGGGTGTGATACCTTTGGGCCTTTAGCCATGAAGCATCTTACAATTCCTTCATTTGGTGAGTCAAATATGTTGTAGGAGTTGGTTTACACAAGTGCTAGACCGGCAACACCTTCATCTTGAGTATATTCGGAGTCGGAGTGATAGATTCTCTCGGAGTGATTGACGGAGTCAGAGACGGATACCCATTCACCAACATGAGCTTGATGTCTTTGTTTTGTGTAGCTATTTGATGATTTGTCCTTCCTTTCTGAATCCTTGCTTCTTCGAGAGGTTGTTCGTTCATAACGATCATATCTACTCCTCCTCTCTCTTGGTGGTGATTCTTCTCTTCTACTTCTCCTTTTAGGTGAGTCTTCTCTTCTTTTGTAGGGAGCCGTACACTCATTGGAGTAGTGTCCGAGTCTTCTACAATTGTAGCAATTACGCTCACGACTAGAAGATCTTTTATCATTGTAGAACTTGTTTCCTTGCTTCTACTCTTGTAGAACTTGTTGAAGTTCTTCACCATTAGGCTCAATTCTTCATTGAAGGTTTGTTTCTCACTTGATGATGTGGGAGCTTCACATGAGGCTTTGTAAGCACCACTTGACTTGTTGTGGAGCTCTTCCTTATCCTTGAGAGACATCTCATGAGCAACAATCCTCCCAATGACTTCCGTTGGCTTGAGATCTCTGTAATTGGGCATCATTTAGATCAATGTGCACACGGTATCATATTTTCCATCCAAGGCTCTTAGGATCTTCTTGATGATGAATTTATCGTCATCTCTTCACTTCCTAAGCTAGCAATCTCATTTGTGATGAGAGCAAGCCTAGAGTACATTTCGGCGACGCCTTCACCATCCTTCAGTTTGAACTTGTCAAGTTGACTTTGAAGCACATCCAATTTGGATTCCTTGATGGAGTTGGTACCTTCATGCATATCAATCAAAGTATCCCAAATTTCCTTTGCATTCTCAAGACGGCTGATTTTGTTGAATTCTTCGGGGCACAATCTGTTGAAGAGAATATCACAAGCTTGAACATTGTATTGTAGCATCTTCAACTCTTCCATGTAGCTTCACAGTTCGGTTCTCTCCTATCAAATAATTCACCTTGCAAGCCAATACACACAATATCCCAAACGGCGGGGTTATGTCCAAGAATATGCATTTTCATCTTATGCTTCCAACTAGCAAAATTTGTACCATCAAAGTAAGGACGTCTAAGGTGGTAATTTCCCTTGCTAGACGCCATACTCTCCTAGGTTGTGAAACCAAGGCTATGACCACCGAAAGCTATGGAAATCAAAGCAAATGGAGACCAAAGCTCTTATACCAATTGTAGGATCGAAAGTATGTCTAGAGGGGGGTGATTAGATAACTTGACCAAATAAAAATCTATCCTTTTCCCAATTTTAGTTCTTGGCAGATTTTAACAACTTAGCACAAGTCAAGCAATCTTAACACAATTCAAGCAAGCATGCAATGAGTATATAAGCAGCGGAAAGTAAAGCATGCAACTTGAAAGAATGTAAAGGGAGGGGTTTGGAGAGTGCAAACACAATAGGAGACACGGATGTTTTTGTCGTGGTTCTGATAGGTGGTGCTATCGTACATCCATGTTGATGGAGACTTCAACCCACGAAGGGTAACGGCTGCGTGAGTCCACGGAGGGCTCCACCCATGAAGGGTCCACGAAGAAGCAACCTTGTCTATCCCACCATGGTCGTCGCCCACGAAGGACTTGCCTCACTCGGGTAGATCTTCACGAAATAGGCGATCTCCTTGCCCTTACAAACTCCTTGGTTCAACTCCACAATCTTGACGGAGGCTCCCAAGTGACACCTAACCAATCTAGGAGACACCACTCTCTAAAAGGTAATAGATGGTGTTTTGATGATGAACTCCTTGCTCTTGTGCTTCAAATGATAGTCTCCCCAACACTCAACTCTCTCTCATAGGATTTGGATTTGGTGGAAAGAAGATTTGAGTGGAAAGCAACTTGGGGAAGGCTAGGGATCAAGATTCATGTGGCAGGAATGGAATATCTTGACCTCAACACAAGTGTGGGTGGTTCTCTCTCAGAAAATGTATGTTGGAAGTGTAGGCATGTTCTGATGGCTCTCTCCATGAATGAAGAGTGGGTGGAGGGGTATATATAGCCTCCACACAAAATCTAACCGTTACACACAACTTACCAAACTTGGTGGGACCGAATCGTGAAACTCGGTCAGACCAATTTAGTTCATAATTTGACCGTTAGGCATTTCGGTGGGACCGACATGTCAACTCGGTGGGACCGATAACGTAATCTCGGTGAGACCGATTACACAAACTCGGTGAGACCGACTTTGGTAAAAGACAAACAAAGAGTTGGTCAGGTAAACTCGGTGGGACCGATTCGCTCATCTCGGTTGGACCGAAACCTTATGAAAGGGAAATTGAGAGGTTGCATTGCAATCTCGGTGGGACCGATCACTCATCTTGGTTTGACCAAAATGTCATGAAGGGAAACAGAGATATTACAATCCCATCTCGATGAGACCGAGATCCCTATCGGTGAGACCGAAAAGACTAGGGTTTCTGGCAGTGGCTATGTCAACTGAACTCGATGGCGCCAGATAGAAAGATTCGGTGGGGCCGAGTTTGACTTTTGGTTTGGGACATATGTGGATGTGAGAAAGTAGTTGAGGGTTTTTGGAGCATATCACTAAGCACTTTGAGCAAGCAAGCCATTAAGCAACACCTCATCCCCTCTTAATAGTATTGGCTTTCCTATGGACTCAATGTGATCTTGGATCACTAAAAGTAAAATGTAGAGTCTTGTGCTTTGAGCTTGAGCCAATCCTTTTGTCCTTAGCATTTTGAGAGCTCCATGTTTCTCATCCATGCCATGCCAAACATTGAGCTTTCCTGGAATATTTATCTTAAAATAGCATTAGCTCAATGAGCTATATGTTGTTAGGAATTACCAAAACCACCCAGGGATAGTTGCACTTTCAGCAATTAATTGTGGTACCAGATGAGGTGAACATACCCCGAACAAACCCCTCAAAGGATTGTTTTCCATAGTAGCAAGTGACAATAAATTTCAGCACTCTATATAAATGTTTCCTTACCAAATTCCACTTAGCAAAGGCGCTTCACTCCCCGGCAACAGCGCCAGAAAATAGCCTTGATGACCCACAAGTATAGGGGATCAATAGTATCTCTTTTCGATAAGTAAGAGTGTCGAACCCAATGAGGAGCAGAAGGACATGACAAGTAGTTTTTAGTAAGGTAGTGTCTGCAAGTGCTGAAATTGTGAGTAGCGAAGTAGTTTGATAGCAAGGTAATTTGTAACGAGCAAGTAACGATAATAGTAACAAAAGTTCAGCAAGGTAGCCCAATCCTTTTGAGGCAAAGGACATGCCAAAACGGTCTCCTATGATAAGCAAAGTGTTCTTGAGGGTACACGAGAATTTTGTCTAGTCACTTTCATCATGTTGGTTTAATCCGTGTCCTCTACTTTGATAATTTGATATGTGGGTGGACCGGTGGTTAGGTGTTGTCCTACTTGAACAAACCTCCTACTTATGATTAACCCTCTCGCAAGCATCCGAAACTACAAGAAAAGTATTAAGAATAAATTCTAACCATAGCATTAAACTTTTGGGTCCAATCGGTCCCTTACAGAATAGTGCATAAACTAGGGTTTAAGCTTCTGTCACTCTCACAACCCACCATCTATTTACTACTCCACAATGCATTCCCTTATGCCAAAATATGGTGAAGTGTCATGTAGTCGACATTCACATGACACCACTAAGGGAATCACAACATATATACCATCAAAATATCGAACACATATCAAATTCACATTATTACTTTTAACATGATTTATCCCATGACCTCAAGAATGAACGTAACTAATCACAAATAATAAACATGTTCATGATCAGAGGAGTATTAATATGCATAATGGATCTGAACATATAATCTTCCACCAAATAAACCATATAGTAATCAACTACAAGATGTAATCAACACTACTAGTCACCCCCCAGCACCAATCTATAGTTTCGATAACAAGATTGAATACAAGAGATGAACTAGGGTTTGAGATGAGACGGTGCTGGTGAAGACGTTGATGGAGATTGCCCTCCCCAAGATGAGAGAGTTGTTGGTGATGATGATGACTAAGATTTCCCCCTCCGGGAGGGAAGTTCCCCTGGCAGAATTGCTTTGCGGAGGGCAAAAGTGCTCCTGTCCAAGTTCCGCCTAGAGACGGCAGCGCTCCACCCCGAAAGTCTTCTCCTTATTTTTTCTAGGTAAAAATGACTTATATACCAGAAGATGGGCACCGGAGGTGGGCCAAGGGGTCTACAACCCACCAGGGCGCGCCCGGGCTGCCTGGTGCACCTAGGTGGGTTGTGCCCACCTGGTGGCCCCTCTCTGTTACTTATTGGCTCCAATAATTCTTAAAAATTCCATAAAAAATCTCCGTCAAGTTTTAGCTTCTTTGGAGTTTTGCAGAATAGGTGGCCTGACGTAGCTTTCTCAGGTCCAGATTTCCAGCTGCCGGGATTCTCCCTCTTGGTGTGTACCTTGCAAATTATGAGAGAAAATGCATTAGAATTAGTCCAAAAAGCATTGTTATGTGTAAAAACATTATAAATAACAGTAAGAAAACATGATGCAAAATGGACGTATCAACTCCCCCAAGCTTAGACCTTGCTTGTCCTCAAGAGAAAACTGAAATCGAAGAACATGTCCACATGCTTTGAGAGAGAGGTGTCGATAAAAATAAAATATGGACATAGAAGCATCATGTTGATTATTATAACAGCTACAAAATTAAACATAAGACTTTTATCATAGAAGTTGCATCATATACTTCCCATGAATAAGTAATAAGTCATCACACAATTGAAGTATAAAGCAAAAACTCTATTTGAAATGAACAAACTATGTTCTCAGTCAACTTTGCAACTACAATTCATTATCTTTTTAGGATGCCTCATTGTCCGGTTATTATGTATTTGTGATTTCCCAGTAAATCCAGTGCTAAGTCTATGCTAAACTTATTTTTAGGGTTTCCCGCACTAGGGTTTTCTTTGTAGGAAACCCCCAAAATAAAAATAGGTGTATTTTTCACATGAAGATGCCCTGGTTTGAACTGAATATTTACATTACATGTTACTAAAAAAGGGTTCGTATTTTAGAGTTTGCTCCCATTTACTTGTTTTTCATACTAATATAATTGATGCCGATTAGACTTCTCCGTGTTTCTTCAAATTTAATGGTTTGTCCTATGACAACCATTGAACTGAAAATAATCTAGCAAGAAATAATAAAATGAAGAATAAGGCATCATATCGCGAAAATCCATCTCTGCACCCGAGCTCATCTGCACCATCGCTGACAGAAAAAATCAAACAAAATACTAGAAAATAAAAAAATTGTGTGATAAACAATTTGATGCATGAGGTTCGCTCCAATTTTCAAATCGACATTTGAGGATCTCTCAGCAAAAAAGACAAATTAGGGGTCTGTAAAAATGTTTACTATTCATGTACTGTTTTGGCTCGATTTGTCTTTTTTGCTGAGAGCTGCTCAGATGTCCAAATTTTTGGGGAACGTTGCAGAAAATAAAAAATTTCTATGCTTCACCAAGATCAATCTATGGAGTCATCTAGCAACGAGAGAGAGGAGTGCATCTACATACCCTTGTAGATCGCGAGCGGAAGCGTTCAAGAGAACTGGGTTGATGGAGTCGTACTCGTCATGATCCAAATCACCGAAGATCCTAGTGCCGAACGGATGGCACCTCCGCGTTCAACACACGTACAGTTGGGGAAGACGTATCCTCCTTCTTGCTCCAGCAAGGGGGATGGAGAGGTTGATGGAGATCCAGCAGCACGATGGCATGGTGGTGGAAGTAGCGGGGAATCTCGGCAGGGCTTCGCCAAGCTGAGTGAGAGGGAGGGGTGTTGCGGGGGGAGAGGGAGGCTTCAGGGACTAGGGTGCACAGCGCTCCCTCCCCCCTCTTTATATAGGGGCCCTGGGGGGCGCCGGATCCCTAGAGATTAAATCTCAAGGGGGGCGGCGGCCAAAGGGGGGACTTGCCCCCCAAGTCAGGTGGGGCGCCCCCCACCCCTAGGGTTTCCAACCCTAGGCGCAGGGGGAGGCCCAAGGGGGGCGCACCAGCCCACCAGGGGCTGGTTCCCTTCCCACTCAGCCCATGGGGCCCTCCAGGATAGGTGGCCCCACCCGGTGGACCCCGGGACCATTCCGGTGGTCCCGGTACAATACCGGTGACCCCCGAAACTTTCCCGGTGGCCGAAACTGGACTTCCTATATACAAATCTTCACCTACGGACCATTACGGAACTCCTCGTGATTTCCGGGATCTCGTCCGGGACTCCGAACAACTTTCGGGTTGCCGCATACTAATATCTCTACAACCCTAGCGTCAATGAACCTTAAGTGTGTAGACCCTACGGGTTCGGGAATCACGCAGACATGACCGAGACAGCTCTCTGGCCAATAACCAACAACGGGATCTGGATACCCATGTTGGCTCCCACATGTTCCATGATGATCTCATCAAATGAACCACGATGTCGAGGATTCAAGTAATCCCGTATACAATTCCCTTTGTCAATCGGTACGTTACTTGCCTGAGATTTGATCGTCGGTGTCCCAATACCTCGTTCAATCTCGTTACCGGCAAGTCACTTTACTCGTACCGTAATGCATGGTCCCGTGACCAACCACTTGGTCACATTGAGCTCATTATGATGATGCATTATCGAGTGGGCCCAGAGATACCTCTCCGTCATACGGAGTGACAAATCCCAGTCTCGATCCGTGTCAACCCAACAGATACTTTAGGGGATACCTGTAGTATACCTTTATAGTCACCCAGTTACGTTGTGATGTTTGGTACACCCAAAGCACTCCTACGGTATCCGGGAGTTACAGATCTCATGGTCTAAGGAAATGATACTTGACATTGGAAAAGCTCTAGCAAACGAACTACACAATCTTGTGCTATGCTTAGGATTGGGTCTTGTCCATCACATCATTCTCCTAATGATGTGACCCCGTTATCAATGACATCCAATGTCCATAGTTAGGAAACCATGACTATCTGTTGATCAACGAGCTAGTCAACTAGAGGCTCACTAGGGACATGTTTTAGTCTATGTATTCACACATGTATTACGATTTCCGGATAACACAATTATAGCATGAATAATAGACAATTATCATGAACAAGGAAATATAATAATAATCATTTTATTATTGCCTCTAGGGCATATTTCCAACAGTCTCCCACTTGCACTAGAGTCAATAATCTAGTTACATTGTGATGAATCGAACACCCATAGAGTTCTGGTGTTGATCATGTTTTGCTCGCGGAAGAGGTTTAGTCAACGGATCTGCGACATTCAAATCCGTTTGCACTTTGCAAATATCTATTTCTCCATCTTGAACATTTTCACGAATGGAGTTGAAGCGACGCTTGATGTGCCTGGTCTTTTTGTGAAACCTGGGCTCCTTGGCAAGGGCAATAGCTCCAGTGTTGTCACAGAAGAGAGTGATCGGCCCCGATGCATTGGGTATGACTCCTAGGTCGGTGATGAACTCCTTCATCCATATTGCTTCATGCGCTGCCTCCGAGGCTGCCATGTACTCCGCTTCACATGTAGATCCCGCCACGACGCTTTGCTTGCAACTGCACCAGCTTACTGCCCCACCATTCAAAATATACACGTATCCGGTTTGTGACTTAGAGTCATCCAGATTTATGTCGAAGCTAGCATCGACGTAACCCTTTACGACGAGCTCTTCGTCACCTCCATAAACGAGAAACATATCCTTAGTCCTTTTCAGGTACTTCAGGATATTCTTGACCGCTGTCGAGTGTTCCATGCCGGGATTACTTTGGTACCTTCCTACCAAACTTATGGCAAGGTTTACATCAGGTCTGGTACACAGCATGGCATACATAATAGACCCTATAGCCGAGGCATAGGGGATGACACTCATCTTTTCTCTATCTTCTGCCGTGGTCGGGCATTGAGCCGAGCTCAATTTCACACCTTGCAACACAGGCAAGAACCCCTTCTTGGACTGATCCATATTGAACTTCTTCAATATCTTATCAAAGTATGTGCTTTGTGAAAGACCTATGAGGCGTCTCGATCTATCCCTATAGATCTTGATGCCTAATATGTAAGCAGCTTCTCCAAGGTCCTTCATTGAAAAACACTTATTCAAGTAGACCTTAATGCTGTCCAAAAGTTCTATATCATTTCCCATCAAAAGTATGTCATCTACATATAATATGAGAAATGCTATAGAGCTCCCACTCACTTTCTTGTAAACGCAGGCTTCTCCATAAGTCTGCATAAACCCAAACGCTTTGATCATCTCATCAAAGCGAATGTTCCAACTCCGAGATGCTTGCACCAGCCCATAAATGGATCGCTAGAGCTTGCATACCTTGTTAGCATTCTTAGGATCGACAAAACCTTTCGGCTGCATCATATACAGTTCTTCCTTAAGATAGCCGTTAAGGAATGCCGTTTTGACGTCCATTTTCCATATCTCATAATCATAGTATGCGGCAATTGCTAACATGATTCCGACGGACTTCAGCTTCGCTACGAGAGAGAAAGTCTCATCGTAGTCAACCCCTTGAACTTGCCGATAACCCTTAGCGACAAGTCGAGCTTTATAGATGGTAACATTACCATCCGCGTCCGTCTTCTTCTTAAAGATCCATTTGTTTTCTATCGCTCGCCGATCAGCGGGCAAGTCTGTCAAGGTCCACACTTTGTTTTCATACATGGATCCTATCTCGGATTGCATGGCTTCAAGCCATTTGTTGGAATCTGGGCCCGCCATTGCTTCTTCATAGTTCGAAGGTTCACCGTTGTCTAACAACATGATTTCTAGGACAGGGTTGCCATACCATTCTGGTGTGGAACGTGTCCTTGTGGACCTACGAAGTTCAGTAGCAACTTGATCTGAAGTACTTTGATCATCATCATTAACTTCCTCTCCAGTCGGTGCAGGCACCACAGGAACATCTTCCTGAGCTGCGCTACTTTTCGGTTCAAGAGGCAGTACTTCATTGAGTTCTACTTTCCTCCCACTTATTTCTTTCGAGAGAAACTTTTTCTCCAGAAAGGACCCGTTCTTGGCAACAAAGATCTTGCCTTCGAATCTAAGGTAGAAGGTATACCCAATGGTTTCCTTAGGGTATCCTATGAAGACGCATTTTTCCGACTTGGGTTCGAGCTTTTCAGGTTGAAGTTTCTTGACATAAGCATCACATCCCCAAACTTTTAGAAACGACAGCTTAGGTTTCTTCCCAAACCATAATTCATACAGTGTCGTCTCAACGGATTTAGACTGTGCCCTATTTAAAGGGAATGTAGCTGTCTCTAGAGCGTATCCCCCAAAGTGATAGCGGTAAATCGATGAGTGACATCATAGATCGCACCATATCCAATAGAGTGCGATTACGACGTTCGGACACACCGTTACGCTGAGGTTTTCCAGGCGGCATGAGTTGTGAAACGATTCCACATTTCCTTAAGTGCGTACCAAATTCATGACTTAAATATTCTCCTCCTCGATCTGATCGTACGAACTTCATTTTTCGGTCACATTGATTCTCTACCTCATTCTGAAATTCCTAGAACTTTTCAAAGGTCTCAGACTTGTGTTTCATCAAGTAGACATACCCATATATACTTAAGTCATCAGTGAGAGTGAGAACATAACGATAGCCACCGCGAGCCTCAACGCTCATTGGACCGCACACATAAGTATGTATAATTTCTAATAAGTTGGTTGCTCGTTCCATTGTTCCAGAGAATGGAGTCTTGGTCATTTTACCCATGAGGCATAGTTCGCACGTGTCAAATGATTCAAAATCAAGAGACTCCAAAAGTCCATCTGTATGGAGCTTCTTCATGCGTTTGACACCAATGTGACCAAGGCGGCAGTGCCACAGATATGTGGGACTATCATTATCAATCTTACATCTTTTGGTATTCACACTATGAATATGTGTAACATCATGTTCGAGATTCATTAAGAATAATCCATTGACCAGCGGGGCATGACCATAAAACATATCTCTCATATAAATAGAACAACCATTATTTTCGGATTTAAATGAGTAGCCATCTCGTATTAAACGAGATCCAGATAAAATGTTCATGCTCAAAGCTGGCACTAAATAACAATTATTGAGGTTTAAAACTAATCCCGTAGGTAAATGTAGAGGTAGCGTGCCGACGGCGATCACATCGACCTTGGAACCATTCCCGATGCGCATCGTCACCTCGTCCTTCACCAGTCTCCATTTATTCCCCAGCTCCTGTTTTGAGTTACAAATATGAGCAACCGCACCGGTATCAAATACCCAGGAGCTACTACGAGTACTGGTAAGGTACACATCAATTACATGTATATCACATATACCTTTAGTGTTGCCGGCCTTCTTGTCTGCTAAGTACTTGGGGCAGTTCCGCTTCCAGTGTCCGCTTCCCTTGCAATAAAAGCACTCAGTCTCAGGTTTCGCTCCATGCTTTGGCTTCTTCCCGGCAACTGGCTTACCGGGCGCGGCAACTCCCTTTCCGTCCTTCTTGAAGTTCTTTTTACCCTTGCCTTTCTTGAAACTAGTGGTTTTATTGACCATCAACACTTGATGCTCCTTTTTGATTTCCACGTCCGCTGATTTCAGCATTGAAAATACTTCAGGAATAGTTTTCACCATCCCCTGCATATTGTAGTTCATCACAAAGCTCTTGTAGCTAGGTGGGAGCGACTGAAGGATTCTGTCAATGACTGCCTCGTCTGGGAGGATAATGTCCAGCTGGGACAAGCGGTTGTGCAACCCAGACATTTTGAGTATGTGCTCACTGACAGAACTATTTTCCTCCATCTTACAACTATAGAACTTGTCGGAGACTTCATATCTCTCGACCCGGGCATGAGCTTGGAAAACCATTTTCAGCTCTTCGAACATCTCATATGCTCCGTGTTGCTCAAAACCCTTTTGGAGCCCCGGTTCTAAGCTGTAAAGCATGCCGCACTGAACGAGGGAGTAGTCATCAACACGCGACTGCCAGACGTTCATAATGTCTTGAGTTGCGGGGAAAACGGGTGCTTCACCTAGCGGTGCATCTAGGACATATGCTCTTTTGGCAGCTATGAGGATGATCCTCAAGTTCCGTACCTAGTCCGTGTAGTTGCTGCCATTGTCTTTCAGCTTGGTTTTCTCTAGGAACACGTTGAAGTTGAGGGCAACATTAGCATGGGCCATTTGATCTGCAAGACATATTGCAAAAGTTTTAGACTAAGTTCATGATAATTAAGTTCATCTAATCAAATTATTTAATGAACTCCCACTCAGATAGACATCCCTCTAGTCATCTAAGTGATCCATGATCCGAGTCAACCAGACCATGTCCGATCATCACGTGAGACGGACTAGTCATCATAGGTGAACATCTTTATGTTGATCGTATCTTCTATACGACTCATGTTCGACCTTTCGGTCTCTTGTGTTCCGAGGCCATGTCTGTACATGCTAGGCTCGTCAAGTCAACCTAAGTGTTTTGCATGTGTAAATCTGTCTTACACCCATTGTATGTGGACGTTAGAATCTATCACACCCAATCATCACGTGGTGCTTCGAAACAACAAACTTTAGCAACGGCACACAGTTAGGGGAAACACTTTCTTGAAATTATTATGAGGGATCATCTTATTTACTACCGTCATTCTAAGCAAATAAGATGCAAAAACATGATAAACATCACATGCAATCAAATAGTGACATGATATGGCCAATATCATTTTGCTCCTTTTGATATCCATCTTCGGGGCACCATGATCATCATCGTCACCGGCATGACACCATGATCTCCATCATCATGATCTCCATCATCGTGTCTCCATGAAGTTGTTCGCCAACTATTACTTCTACTACTATGGCTAACGGTTTAGCAATAAAGTAAAGTAATTACATGGCGTTTATTCAATGACACGCAGGTCATACAATAATTAAGACAACTCCCATGGTTCCTACCAGTTGTCATACTCATCGACATGCAAGTCGTGATTCCTATTACAAGAACATGATCAATCTCATACATCACATCCTTTTGGCCATATCACATCACAAGGCATATGCTGCAAAAACAAGTTAGACGTCCTCTAATTGTTGTTGCATGTTTTTTACGTGACTGCAATAGGGTTCTTGCAAGAACGTTTCTTACCTACGTCAAAAACCACAACGTGATATGCCAATTTCTATTTACCCTTCATAAGGACCCTTTTCATCGAATCCGATCCTACTAAAGTGGGAAAGATAGACACCCACTAGCCACCTTATGCAACTAGTGCATGTCAGTCGGTGGAACCTATGTCACGTAAGCGTACGTGTAAGGTCGGTCCGGGCCACTTCATTCCACAATGCTGCCAAAACAAGCTAAGACTAGTAGTGGCAAGTAAATTGACAAAATCTACACCCGCAACAAAATTGTGTTCTACTCGTGCATAGAAACTACACATAGACCTAGCTCTGATACCACTGTTGTGGAACGTTGCAGAAAATAAAAAAATTCTACGCTTCACCAAGATCAATCTATGGAGTCATCTAACAACGAGAGAGAGGAGTGCATCTACATACCCTTGTAGATCGCGAGCGGAAGCGTTCAAGAGAACAAGGTTGATGGAGTCGTACTCTTCGTGATCCAAATCACCGAAGATCCTAGTGCCGAACGGACGGCACCTCCGCATTCAACACACGTACGGTTGGGGAAGACGTCTCCTCCTTCTTGATCCAGAGAGGGGGAAGGAGAGGTTGATGGAGATCCAACAGCAGGACGATGTGGTGGTGGAAGTAGCGGGGAATCTCGGCAGGGCTTCGCCAAGCTCAGCAAGAGGGAGAGGTGTTGCAGGGGGAGAGGGAGGCAGGGGGAGGGGGAGGCGCCAGAGAAAACTGAAATCGAAGAACATGTCCACATGCTTTGAGAGAGAGGTGTCAATAAAAACAAAATACGGACATTGAAGCATCATGTTGATTATTATAACAGCTACAAAATTAAACATAAGACTTTTATCATAGAAGTTGCATCATATACTTCCCATGAATAAGTAATAAGTCATCACACAATTGAAGTATAAAGCAAAAACTCTATTTGAAATGAACAAACTATGTTCTTAGTCAACTTTGCAACTACAATTCATTATCTTTTCAGGAAGGGTCACGTGTCGGAGCTATATTGTCCGGTTATTATGTATTTGTGATATCCCAGTAAATCCAGTGCTAAGTCTATGCTAAACTTATTTTTAGGGTTTCCGGCACTAGGGTTTTCTTTGTAGGAAACCCCCAAAATAAAAATAGCTGTATTTTCACATGAAGATGCCCCGGTTTGAACTGAATATCTTACATTACATGTTACTAAAAAGGGTTCGTATTTTAGAGTTTGCTCCCATTTACTTGTTTTTCATACTAATATAATTGATGCCGATTAGACTTCTCCGTGTTTCTTCAAATTTAATTGTTTGTCGTATGACAACCATTGAACTAGAAATAATCTACCGAGAAATAATAAAATTAAGAATAAGGCATCATATCGCGAAAATCCATCTCTGCACCCGAGCTCATCTGCACCATCGCTGACGAAAAAAATTTCAAAACAAATACTAGAAAATACAAAAAATTGTGTGATAAACAATTTGATGCGTGAGGTTCGCTCCAATTTTCACATCGACATTTGAGGAGCTCTCAGCAAAAAAGACAAATTAGGGGTCTATAAAAATGTTTACTATTCATGTACTGTTTTGGCTTGATTTGTCTTTTTTGCTGAGAGCTGCTCAGATGTCCAAATTGTTGGGGAACGTTGCAGAAAATAAAAAAATTCTATGCTTCACCAAGATCAATCTATGGAGTCATCTAGCAACGAGAGAGAGGAGTGCATCTACATACCCTTGTAGATCGCGAGCGGAAGTGTTCAAGAGAACGGGGTTGATGGAGTCGTACTCGTCGTGATCCAAATCACCGAAGATCCTAGTGCCGAACGGACGGCACCTCCACGTTCAACACACGTACGGTTGGGGAAGACGTCTCCTCCTTCTTGCTCCAGCAAGGGGGATGGAGAGGTTGATGGAGATCCAGCAGCACGACGGCGTGGTGGTGGAAGTAGCGGGCAATCTCGGTAGGGCTTCGCCAAGCTTAGTGAGAGGGAGAGGTGTTGCGGGGGGAGAGGGAGGCGCCAGGGACTAGGGTGCGCAGCCCTCCCTCCCCCCTCTTTATATAGGGGCCCTGGGGGTGGCCTAGAGATCCAATCTCAAGGGGGCGGCAGCCAAAGGGGGGACTTGCCCCCCAAGTCAGGTGGGGCGCCCCCCACCCCTAGGGTTTCCAACCCTAGGCACAAGGGGAGGCCCAAGGGGGGCGCACCAGCCCACCATAGGCTGGTTCCCTTCCCACTTCAGCCCATGGGGCCCTCCGGGATAGGTGTCCCCACCCGGTGGACCCCCGGGACCCTTCCGGTGGTCCCGGTACAATACCGGTGACCCCTGAAACTTTCCCGGTGGTCGAAACTGGACTTCCTATATACAAATCTTCACATCCGGACCATTCTGGAACTCCTCGTGACGTCAGGGATCTCATCCGGTACTCCGAACAACTTTCGGGTTGCCGCATACTAATATCTCTACAACCCTAGCATCACCGAACCTTAAGTGTGTAGACCCTACGGGTTCAGGAATCACGCAGACATAACCGAGACAGCTCTCTGGCCAATAACCAACAGCGGGATCTGGATACCCATGTTGGCTCCCACATGTTCCACGATAATCTCATCGAATGAACCACGATGTCGAGGATTCAAGTAATCATGTATACAATTCCCTTTGTCAATCGGTACGTTACTTGCCCGAGATTCGATCGTCGGTACCCCAATACCTCGTTCAATCTCGCTACCGGCAAGTCACTTTACTCGTACCGTAATGCATGATCCCGTGACCAACTACTTGGTCACATTGAGCTCATTATGATGATGCATTACCGAGTGGGCCCAGAGATACCTCTCCGTCATACGGAGTGACAAATCCCAGTCTCGATCCGTGTCAACCCAACAGATACTTTCGGGGATACCTGTAGTATACCTTTATAGTCATCCAGTTACGTTGTGACATTTGGTACACCCAAAGCACTCCTACGGTATCCGGGAGTTACACGATCTTATGGTCTAAGGAAACGATACTTGACATTGGAAAAGCTCTAGCAAACGAACTACACAATCTTGTGCTATGCTTAGGATTGGGTCTTGTCCATCACATCATTCTCCTAATGATGTGATCCCATTATGAATGACATCCAATGTCCATAGTCACGAAACCAGGACTATTTGTTGATCAACGAGCTAGTCAACTAGAGGCTCACTAGGGTCATGTTGTGGTCTATGTATTCACACATGTATTACGATTTCCGGATAACACAATTATAGCATGAATAATAGACAATTATCATGAACAAGGAAATATAATAATAACCATTTTATTATTGCCTCTAGGGCATATTTCCAACACAAATGACTTGAAAATTGGAGCGAACCTCACGCACCAAATTATCTACCGCACAAAAAAATTGGAATTTTTTGATTTTGGTTTGATTTTTTTACGATTTTTTTCTACCCGGGTGCAGATGAGCCAGGGCACCAAAATGCCCTACTCATCATATCGCAAAATCCTATGAGTGAATAGTAGCCCCATATAGTGGTGAAATGAAAATGCTTTGTTTCGGTACCAAGCCAAAAAAATAGTTCACATAGAGACTTTCTTATTTGTAGAGTAACAACACTACCACATATAAGGGTGCGTCGTTTGATCATTTAATGAAGCAGAGTGTAATTAAAGAGACTAACTCATCAACTGGAGTAAGATACTAATTGCTCTCTTTGTAGTGAGATAGCCTCTTTTGGGGTGAGGCGCAACTATAGTTTCTCTTTGTAGTGAGAATACCCAAGCCGTCAAATGTCAAGAGGCTTCTCTGGTTATGGCCGGGTTGCAAATTTAAAAAGCAAGATCGTAAGTTATGATTCGCCGAGTTGTTTCTCTGTAGCTCTTGGAGAGTTTAACCACTTAATACATCACCTTTCTAGAAACTTGTAATTAGTAGGTTATTTGTCGTATGATATATCAGATTTATTTGTTTAATGAATATTGATAGTCAATCTATTTTCATATAAAAGTGTAGTAAGTAGTGATTGTTGCAAATTTTACTTGGTCTTCCATTTTTATATTGCAGAATACTGTCCTAGGGATGTTAGGGTTATCATTTACTAGAGCACCCAGAGTGGGCACATTGATTTGAATGTTCCTCTTGCTACTGACCACAATATAATTGATTATATATCTCATTGAGAACTGAAATCATCTTCCATAATGCTTATAAGGTACAAATACGGGAGATAATATACACATGGGTAGTGTACTGATTGAATCAGATAGTTACTGGAAACCATTGCTTGACACCCAGACCCTTTACTTCCTAAAAAGTTTCCATTTTGGTTCACTGATTTTTTTTCTTGATTTGAATCATTTTTGTGGTCCTCTTTGGATTTGGAAGGTGCAAGGACTCTCTTAATTATATCTATATATAAAGCCCCAATTAGGCTTTGTTGCTTTTTTTCTTACAAGGAGATGGTGGTTAAGGCGATATGACGGCTATGGAGGAGGAGATGAGAGAATATTAGTTTGTCTCTATATGAATGCAAACCATATGCCAACATGATCGACATACATTTCTGAATTATAACAATTGTTTAATCACTATATTTTTTGTTAGTCCATTGGCAACGCACAAACATTCAACTAAAAAATTGTCGCTATGTTTGTTGTTGACGGTTCGGGGTCAGAAGGGAGAAGTTAGATTGACTTTCTGCATGCGTGTCCAAGCTCGATTTAATCAATGAGGCGCAGTGGTATAGTTTTTTTAATATGCAATCTGAATAAACATAGGTAAAACATTATAGTGGAATCTTCCGACAGGGGTAGAAGTTAGAATCTTAGGACAGGGCTATAACTCCTTGTCCTTGGTAGTTTGGATTTTGGAATAATTATCCTAGATAGATGTGATGTCTATTATGCAATTCTTCTTGTAGACTCATCTTGGGCCTGCAAGCGCAGAGTTTTGTAGGACAGTAGCAAATTTCCCTCAAGTGGATGACCTAAGGCTTATCAATTCGTGGGAGGCGTAGGATGAAGATGGTCTCTCTCAAACAACCTTGCAACCAAATAACAAAGAGTCTCTTGTGTCCCCAACACACCCAATACAATGGTATATTGTATAGGTGCACTAGTTCGGCAAAGAGATGGTGATACAAGTGTAACATGGATGGTAGATATATGTTTTTGTAATATGAAAATATAAAAACAGCAAGGTAGCAAGTGGTAAAAGTGAGCGAAAACGGTATTGCAATGCTTGAAAACAAGGCCTAGGGTTCATACTTTCACTAGTGCAAGTTCTCTCAACAATGATAACATAATTAGATCATATGGCAATCCCTCAACGTGCAACAAAACTCACTCCAAAGTTCCTATCACGGAGAACATAAGATGAAATTGCTTGTAGGGTACGAAACCACCTCAAAGTTATTATTTCCGAGCAATCCATTTAGCTATTCCTATAAGTGTCACAAACAACCCTGAGAGTTCATAGTAAAATAACACCATATGACACACATCAATCAACCCTAATGTCACCTAGATACTCCAATGTCACCACAAGTATCCGTGGGTCAATTATACGCTATGCATCAAACAACTTTAGATTCATAATATTCAATCCAACATAAAGAACCTCAAAGAGTGCCCCAAGATTTCTACCAGAGAAACAAGGACGAAAACGTGCATCAACCCCTATGCATAGATTACCCCAATGTCACCTCGGGAATCCGCGAGTTGAGTGCCAAAACATACATCAAGTGAATCAATAGAACACCCCATTGTCACCATGGGTATCCCATGCAAGACATACATCAAGTGTTCTCAAATCCATAATAGTATTTAGTCCGATAATAGTGAAACCTCAATGGTAAAATCCAATTCATCACAAGAAGGTAGAGTGGGAGAAACACCATATGATTCAACTATAGTAACAAAGCTCAACATAAAACACCATATCAAGAACACGAGAGAGAGGGGGGGGGGAGAGAGATCAAACACATAGCTACTAGTACATACACTTAGCCCCAAGGGTGAACTGCTCCCTCCTCGTCATGGAGACCGCCGGATGATGAAGATGGCCACCAGTGATGGTTTCCCCTCCGGCAGGGTGCCGGAACAGGCTCCCGATTGGCTTCTCGTGGCTATATAGGCTTGCGGCGGCGGAACTCTCAATCTAGGTTTCCTTCTAGGGGTTTTAGGATTTATAGGAATTTTTTGCATCGGTTTCACGTCAGGTGGATCCAGGAGTCAGCGACAAGGCAGGGGCACACCCTCCACCCTTGTCATTGACTCGGGACTCTTCTAGCCCAACACTTGTGCTTCGTGGGCTTCTTCTGGTCCATAAAAAATCACCGTCAATTTTCAGCTCGTCTGGACTCAGTTTGATATCCCTATTCTGCAAAACTCAAAAACAAGAAAAAAAAATAGAAACTGGCATTGGGCTCTAGGTTAATAGGTTAGTCCCAAAAATAATATAAAATAACATATAAAACATCCAAGATGGATAATATAATAGCATGGAACAATCCAAAATTATAGATACCCTGGAGACATATCAAGATGCTAGAATGTGAGTAATACCTAGTAAAACACAAATTTAGCAATGGCCATGTGATACGTCTCCAACGTATCTATAATTTTTGATTGTTCCATGCTATTATATTACCTGTTTTGGATGTTTATGGGCTTTATTTTATACATTATTATCATTTTTGGGACTAACCTACTAACCGGAGGCCTAGCCCATATGGATGTTTTTTTGCCTATTTCAGTATTTCGAAGAAAAGGAATATCAAACGGAGTCCAAACGGAATGAAACCTTAGGGAACGTGATTTTTGGAACGAACAAGATCCGGAGAGCTTGGAGTGCAAGTCAAGAAACAACCGGAGCCTCCACGAGATAGGAGGGTGTGCCCCCCCCTGTAGGGCGCGCCCCCTGTCTCGTGGGCCCCTTGGGAGTCCACCGACGTACTTCTTCCTCCTATATATACCTACGGACCCTGAAAACATCCGGGGGCACCACGAAACACAATTTCCACCATCGTAACCTTCTGTATCTGCGAGCTCCCATTTTGGAGCCTCCGTTGGCACTCATCCGGAGGGGGAATCGACCACGGAGGGCCTCTACATCAACATCCTTGCCCCTCCTATGAGTTGTGAGTAGTTTACCACGAACCTACGGGTCCATAGTTATTAGCTAGATGGCTTCTTCTCTCTTTTTGGATCTCAATACAATGTTCTCCCCCTCTCTTGTGGAGATCTATTCGATGTAATCTCTTTTTGCGGTGTGTTTGTCGAGATCCGATGAATTGTGGGTTTATTATCAGATTTATCTATGGATATTAATTGAATCTTCTCTGAATTCTTTTATGTATGATTGACTTATCTTTGCAAGTCTCTTTGAATTATCGGTTTGGTTTGGCCTACTAGATTGATCTTTCTTGCCATGGGAGAAGTGTTTAGCTTTGGGTTCAATCTTGCGGTGTTCTTACCCAGTGACAGAAAGGGTTGCAAGACACGTATTGTATTGTTGCCATCGAGGATAACAAGATGGGGTTTATATCATATTGCATGAGTTTATCCCTCTACATCATGTCATCTTGCTTAATGCGTTACTCTGTTCTTATGAACTTAATACTCTAGATGCATGCTGGATAGCGGTCAATGTGTGGAGTAATAGTAGTAGATGCAAGCAGGAGTCGGTCTATTTGTTATGGACGTGATGCCTATATACATGATCATGCCTAGATAATCTCATAACTATGCGCTTTTCTATCAATTGATCGACGGTAATTTGTTCACCCACCGTAATACTTATGCTCTCGAGAGAAGCCTCTAGTGAAACCTATGGCCCCCGGGTCTATATCTTATCATATTTGCTTTCAATCTACTTTTATTTGCATCTTTACTTTCTTGCATCTATATCATAAAAATACCAAAAATATATTATCGTATCGTACTATCTCTATCAGATCTCACTTTCGCAAGTGGCCGTGAAGGGATTGACAACCCCTTTATTGCATTGGTTGCAAGTTCTCAGTTTGTTTGTGTAGGCGCGCGGGACTTTTGAGGAGCCTCCTACTGGATTGATACCTTGGTTCTCAAAAACTGAGGGAAATAATTACGCTATACTTGCTGCATCACCCTCTCCTTTTCGGGGAAAACCAATGCTAGCTCAAGGCGTAGCAAGAAGGATTTCTGGCGCTATTGCCGGGGAGGTCTTCGCTCAAGTCAAGACATACCAAGTACCTATCACAAACCCATCTCCCTCGCATTTACATTATTTGCCATTTGCCTCTCGTTTTCCTCTCCCCCCACTTCACCCTTGCTATTTTATTCGCCCTCTCTTTCCCAATCTCCTCCTCTCTTTTCCGCTTGCCTTTTTCTGTTTGCTTGTGTGTTGGATTACTTGTTGCCATGGCACAAGATAATACCAAATTGTGTGATTTCTCGAACACCAATAATAATGATTTCCTTAGTACTCCGATTGCTCCTCTTAATGATGTTGAGTCTTGTGAAATCAATGCTGCTTTGCTAAATCTTGTTATGAAAGATCAATTCGCCGGCCTTCCTAGTGAAGATGCCGCTACCCATCTAAACAATTTTGTTGATTTGTGTGATATGCAAAAGAAGACAGATACAGATAACAATATTGTCAAATTAAAGTTATTTCCGTTTTCACTTAGAGATCGTGCTAAAGTTTGGTTTTCGTCTTTGCCTAAAAATAGTATTGATTCTTGGAACAAGTGCAAAGATGCTTTTATCTCTAAGTATTTTCCTCCCGCTAAGATCATCAATCTTAGGAACGATATTATGAGTTTTAAACAACTTGATCATGAGCATGTTGCCCAATCTTGGGAAAGAATGAAATTGATTGTAACATCCCAAATTTTCAATTTGGAATGTTATACATAGATCATCCATGCATATCATATTTTATTGTGTTTCTGATCCGAAAATCCTCGAAAATCCTAAGCAACTCAAGGACCCTCGGAGAGTGTTGGGGATTTCCCGGTTTTCATATTTGGTTTCTATCAAATAGTGAAATGAGGATTTCGATTTTAATTATTTTTCTCTCCAAAAAAAAAATATTTCTTATAAAATATATGAGAGGAGACAACATGACTTCTCCAAAACAATTGAAATATTGGAGGAAAAATATTAAAATCATTTGTTAGATTTTATTTGAGTTTATTTGGATTTTATTCGCATTAGAAAAATATGCACGTTTTCAAAATTTGCATTTTAGGGCCAAGAAAATGTTCATCTCGTTCTAAATATTTTATTTAGACGGTGAAAATTTGTTTTGGCATTTTTAGATTTTTATTTTATTTTATAGGAATTTTTCCGTCGGCGGAACTATTTAAAAAAAAATTGCGCGCGCCCGCACTCGACTGGGCCGCAGCCCAGCCAGGCCAGGCCGGCCCAAGCCGCGCCGCTGCCTTCCTCCCGCGCGCCGCCGCCGCCGCCAGAGTCCGGCTCGGACTCCGCCGCCGCCTGCCCCTTCCCCAAGGCACCGACCCCCCCTCCTATAAATACCGCCCCCCCTCTAGCCACCA
>NC_041382.1:643908092-643923988 GCF_002162155.2 Triticum dicoccoides
CGCCTTCCGCCGCCGCTGCCGCCCGTTGCCGGAGCCCCACCGCCCACGCCACCGCCTGCCGGAGCCCCACCTCGCCGGACCCATCGCCGGAGGTATCCGCCGGAAACCGAGACCGCTGGTTTTTTATTTAAAAAAACGTTTGGTTTATTTTTTTCGAAACCCTAGTTGTGTTTTTTTATAGATCAGTTTATTTCTCCGGTTTATTTATTTAGCGACCATTCGCTCGTTCATTCGTTTTAACGAACGCGTTCTTCGTTTAGTCTCAGTTAACGAACGTTCTTTCGTTAAACTGTTCGTCGCTTTTCTTTTATCGGATTTATTCCGTGATTTTTCTGATCGCGATTCCTGATCCGATGTTCGAACTAGTATAACTTCTCGCTCGTTTATCGGAATCAGGCGATTCAAACACCTAGAGTTTCGTCTAGAGACCCTCTTTCTGTTTAATGAACTTAAACAAAGTTTTGGTACTATAAAATTTTACCTTAGTCTAGATTAGTAAACAGATCTTGTTTCTTTCGCCGTTTGAGTTTCGTTACTCTGTTTGATTTGTTTCTTTTTGCAAACCGGAGTTCTTAAGTTGAACTTTCTGGTCAATCTCTTTTATTTGGAGTTTTGTTTGCGCATCTTAGCTAGTTGCTTATGTGTGTTATTGTTTGTTTGCGATAGAATTCCCGGAGTGCGAAGCGTGTTACTACGAGTCTCTAGGATTCACGAATGATCAGCAAGGCAAGTAACACATTGATCATACTCTTTCCATACCCAGTTTTCATTGCATTAGTTCAAACCTCAAACACTGCATGATTAGGATGTCTTTAACTTGTGGGTTGGGAAGTAGTTGCTGAGGTAGACGCTATTGCCCTATTTATTATCAACCCTTGGGAGTTACTTCTACGTTATGCTTATATTGCCATGCTATGCTCGTAGACGTGGATTGGGTTTGAGTGTTTTCCATGACAGATGTAAGATTTTTAATTAATGGTTTACTTAAGGTGGCAACTTAAATACACATCTGGCTGGATTGAGGCACCTGGGGTATCCAGTGTTGCCTGTTTTTTGGAAATCCCGGGGTTACCGTGTGATCTTCCTATGGACCGCCACCCAGGCTCAAAGGGAACTGAGATTATTCATGCTAGAAACTTCCTTGTGCACCCACAAGCTATTATGGGCTCTAGCATAGTTGAGTAAGTTACGTGAAGCTCTTGAAGAGGTAGATCAGCAGGTAGTGGGTTTTGTAGGTTTGGTATGGTCTATCCGGAGTAGAGAGTTAATGTTTCTGAAAGACTGTGTCTCGGTCATCCGTTTCTCAAACATCATGTAGTGCGAGAAATCCAACGGAGGCGATCGAGTCTTGTGGGGAAAAGTGCGCAACCTCTGCAGAGTGTACAAACTAATCATGGTTAGCCGTGTCCCCGGTTATGGACAATTTGAGTATCTAGTACTTGAGTATTCACATGTATCTCAACACTCTTAATTAATATTGTTGGGTTGTTAATGATTTTAATTGGGATTGAGGAGGGGTTACCTTCTCAATGTTTTATCAACCACCATGATAGTTAAATTAAAATTCATTCCTTTGTTGTAGGGAAAAATTTGCTTTCCGCAAAACTATAACCTTAGAGCTTTCCACCAGCCGTATATGCATGTAGTGATAGTATTATTCTGCTTCTATTCTACTGTGTTATATTGCCAGCATATTCCATGTGCTGACCCGTTTTCGGGCTGCAACGTATTATGTTGCAGACTTTTCAGACGAGGAGTAAGGTTCGTTAGGTCGTTGCCGTGCAGCTCAGCTATGCCGTTGGAGTTGATGGACTCACTTTATCTTCCAAGCCTTCCGCTGTTATCGCATTAGATGGCCTTAAGCCATATTATTGTAATAAGTTCTCTTTTGAGACATTCGATATAATAAGTGTGTGATTGCTACTCTGTTATAAATCCTTCGAGTACTGTGCGTGTCAGCATTAGTGATCCAGGCATGACACTGGGGCACAGAGACTTGACCGTTTGAGGTCTGGTCGCTACAAGATGGTATTAGAGCACACGCTGAGTGTAGGACACGACCACTAAGATAAAATATAGGTCACTCTTCTCTACTCATTTCTGACTCCTCTCCCTTTTCCACTCCTTAGGATGATGGAGAAGAAGAACAAGTTCGCGCAACCGGATGAGGATACACCTTTTGGACGCCACTTGAAGGAAGTCACTAGGTACTTGAACATTCGGATACCTAGTTTCACCGAGACATACAACGCCACCTTACCAGAAGAGGAGCGCTGGATGATTCAAGTACAAGTTCCAGGAAGAACGTTCTCGCCAACTTCAAAACCCATAGAATTTTCTTTCGAAGCACCAACCTGGAGTCTAGGTAAGAGCATGGCAGCCCACATTACCATGGGACGCATTGGAGAAGTATACAACAGGGAGCTTAAGGACACTACCTATCAGATATGTGGGCGCCGAGATGAGCAATGGGAGATGATCAACACCAGGAAGGATAGATCAGTCACAGCTTTTATCCAAGAGCTAAACCAACACATTCGATGCCAGGAGAACCAGATGTGCGCCGATATGATGGAATTGAAGAAGGCGAAGACTAGGATCATCAAGCTGGAAGAAGAACTCAAGTTCACACGCGATGGATATGAGGAGGAAATCAAGACACTACTGCAGAAGAACGACGACCTGGTTAATAAGATCGGGATATTCATGGGAGGACCAGCCCCGGGAGACGAAGACGACGACCCCACCTGCCCAGAAAACTACATCATCATTGACGACACCGATTCTGAACCGAGCGATGATGACTATGAAGACGAAGTTGGAGCGGACATCATGGAATCTTCCACCGATCAAAATTTCTAGATGACCACCATACAGTATTAGTATTCCCCCATGTATCAAGTAGTAGTTGAGCACTTTTGCGATAGTTTTAGACCGATGTATGCCCTTGCTTGATTGATTGAGTGAAATGATTGTGTTTGTGTCATGTGCATATGGGTAGTCTTCCTCACTAGACCTTTCTCTATTCTAATCTCTTCCATCTAAAACCCCTCAGATGCCTCCGAGACGTGACACCGGTTTTGCCTTCCCATCGGAGCTCACCCAGTTGATCCAGCAGCAGAATGCTTTGATGCAATTACTAGTTCAGAACCAAGGCAACAACAACAATAACAACAACCACAACAACCCGCCGCCAGTGGACAACCTAGCCCGTTTTCTAAGGTTACAGCCGCCGATGTTCTCCAGTAGCACCGAGCCAATAGTGGCAGATGATTGGCTACACCGTATTGGAAGGGAGTTAACCACCGTAGGGTGCACGGATGCGGAGAAGGTGCACTTTGCCGCACATCAACTGGATGGACCCACGGCAGCCTGGTGGGAGAATTTCACCACCACCTACCCTGTTGACACTGTCACCTGGGCTTAGTTTCAGCAGGCCTTTCGAACTACCCATGTTTCCACTAGAGCTATGCAGATGAAGAAGCGGGAGGTTCGTAACTTACGTCAGGGGAACCGTACAGTTGGCCAGTACATAGATGATTTTAGCAAATGATCACGCTATGCCCCTGATGATGTGGCCACGGATGCCGCAAAGCAGGAGAAGTTTATGGAAGGGTTGAATGATGAGATGAGCATGCAGTTGATGGTGGCAACCTTCAACAACTACCAGGAGTTGGTAGATAAAGGTCTTATGATTGAAGGGAAGCAGCAGCAGATTGAGAGCCGTAAGAGGAAGTATGGACAAGGGAAGTATAATTCAGGAGCTCAGCAGAAGCCTCGCTTAACCCTGAATTCGGGAGGACTCGTTCATAACCACGGAGGTCATAACCACCCTGGAGGAGGATCGCATAATCACAATGGCACTAAGAACGGAAATGGGAATGGAACCAACAATAACCGCTCCAACCCAGCCACACCCGCCAAGAGAGACCTAAGTCAAGTTACTTGTTATAAGTGCGGAAAGACAGGGCACTACGCCAATGATTGTCCTGAAGGAAGGAATGGAAACGGAAACTGGAGCGCTGGAAAGAAGCCTAACCCATTCAACAAAGGGCAAGTGAACCACGTTAATGTGGAGGAGGTTGAAGAACAGCCGGACGCGGTAATAGGTAAGTTTTTAGTTAAGTCATTTACCGCCCTTATTCTTTTTGATACTGGTGCATCACATTCATACATATGAAGGGGATTCGTGGATAAGTTTAACCTGCCAACCCAAACCCTTAGAACCCCTCTGTTAGTAAGCTCGCCTGGAGCAGAGTATATGGCCAGCCGATGGTGCAACCAGATACCCCTAACCATTGGGACACATGTTTTTCCATCTGACCTAATTATCTTGGAGTCACAAGGATTGGATGTGATATTAGGTATGGACTGGATGTCAAAGTATGGAGGAAGTATTGACTGTGCTAGTAAGTCAATTTATCTCACCACCCCGGAGGGAAAAAGGATTAAGTACGTATCTAGGCATGTTCCTAGGAGGACCCAAGTAAATGCCCTCACGGGAGTTGTTCAGGAGGAAGTACCTGTAGTAAAGGATTATCCGGATGTTTTCCCAGAAGAGTTACCCAGCATGCCACCAGATAGAGACATTGAGTTTTTGATAGAGTTATTGCCAGGTACCGGGCCAATATCCAAGAGACCCTATCGGATGCCCGCAAATGATCTAGAGGAAATTAAGAAGCAGATCAAGGAGTTGTTGGAGAAAGGTTATATTAGAAGGAGTTCATCACCTTGGGGAGCTCCCGTACTTTTGGTAGAAAAGAAGGATAAATCCCTAAGGATGGTTGTTGATTATCGAGCCTTGAACGAAGTAACCATTAAGAACAAGTATCCACTACTGATGATCAATGATCTGATTGACCAGCTGCAAGGAGCTAAGGTGTTTTCGAAGATTGATCTGTGATCAGGATACCACCAGTTGAAGATCCGAGAGAAGGATATACCAAAAATAGCGTTTACTACGCGGTATGGATTATACGAGTATACGGTCATGTTGTTTGGACTGACAAACGCCCCTGCCTATTTTATGAGTATGATGAACAAAGTGTTCATGGAGTATTTGGACAAGTTTGTAGTAGTGTTTATCGATGATATTATGGTATACTCGAAGAATGAAGAGGAGCACAAGGAGCATTTGCGATTAGTTCTCGAGAAACTCAGATAACACCAGTTATATGCCAAATTCAGCAAGTTCGAATTTTGGTTGAAGGAGGTTGGATTTCTTGGGCATGTGATATCAGGAGAAGGTATAGCAGTGGACCCCAGCAAGGTTCAGTCAGACACTGAATGGTTATCACCCACTTCAGTTGGCGAGATCCGCAGTTTCCTTGGACTCGCGGGATATTATCGGAGATTCATTGAGAATTTTTCCAAGCTGGCAAAACCAATGAATGAACTATTGAAGAAGGACAATAAGTTTATATGGACGGAAGATTGCGAGACAAGTTTCCAGGAGTTGAAGAAACGTTTGACTACAGCCCCAGTACTAACGTTGCCAGATATACATAAGGAGTTTCAAGTATATTGCGACGCCTCACGCTTGGGACTGGGATGTGTGCTTATGCGGGATGGAAAAGTTGTTTCGTATGCCTCACGACAATTAAAGCCCCATGAGTTGAACTATGCCACCCATGATTTGGAGTTAGCAGCAGTGGTGCATGCATTAAAAACTTGGAGACATTACCTTATTGGGAACCGTTGTGATGTGTACACAGACCATAAGAGTTTGAAATATATCTTCACCCAAAAGGAGCTGAACCTCAGGCAGAGAAGATGGTTGAAACTTATAAAGGATTATGATATGAAGCTACACTATCATCCAGGGAAGGCCAATGTTGCAGCAGACGCTTTAAGCCGGAAGAGTTATGCTAACATACTTGAAAGTAGGGGATTGCCAAAGGAGTTAGCTGAGGATATCATGGAACTTCGATTGGAGATTGTTCCACGAGGTTTCATTGCAACAATGGAGGTCCAGTCGACCTTGTTAAGCAAAATTCGAGAAGCTCAGAAGGAGGACAAAGAGATTGCGGAAATAAAAGAGAAGATGAGTGAAGGAAAGGTCAAAGGTTTTCGCGAGGATGAGCACGATGCCTTATGGTTTGAGGAACGAGTTTATGTGCCCAATGACCCGGAAATCAGGAAGTTAATACTTCAGGAGGCTCATGACTCACCATACTCAATACACCCCGGAAACACCAAGATGTACTTGGATTTAAAGGAACATTTCTGGTGGAATGGTATGAAGAAGGATATTGCTGAGTATGTAGCCGTATGTGATGTATGTCAAAGAGTGAAGGCAGAGCATCAGAAGCCAGCAGGACTATTGCAACCAATGCCGATACCCTAATGGAAGTGGGATAAACTTGGCATGGACTTTATCACCGGACTACCCAGGACAAAAGCAAGATATGACTCAATATGGGTAGTAGTGGATCGTTTCACCAAAGTGGCTCATTTTATTCCAGTGAAAACTACTTATACAAGTGCAAAGTTGGCCAAAATATATATGTCCAGGATCGTATGTTTGCATGGAGTTCCGAGGAGCATCGTATTAGATAGAGGGATGCAGTTTACTTCAAAGTTTTGCCATCAATTACACCAGACTTTGGTTACAAGATTGGAGTTCAGTACAACATTCCACCCGCAGACAGATGGACAGACCGAGAGAGTCAACCAGATACTGGAAGATATGTTGAGGGCTTGTGCGCTAGACTATGGATCTAGTTGGGATGACAATTTGCCCTACGCTGAATTCTCATAGAACAATAGCTACCAAGGTTGTTTGAAGATGGCACCGTTCGAAGCTTTGTATGGACGTAGGTGCAAAACACCATTGATGTGGGACGAGGTAGGAGACCGACAGTTGTTTGGACCAGACTTGATCAAAGAGTCTGAGGAGAAGGTTAAGTTGATTCGGGATAGACTGAAGATAGCTCAATCCAGACAGAAAAGTTATGCGAACTCGAAACGCAAGGAGGTAACCTATGAAATCGGAGATAGAGCATATCTACGAGTATCACCCTTGCGAGGGGTGAAATGATTCGGAGTTAAGGGAAAATTAGCCCCGAGGTTTGTAGGACCATATCGTGTTTTGGAAAGGATGGGAGAAGTTGCCTACAAGCTAGAATTACCTGAAGGATTGTCAGGAGTTCACGATGTGTTCCACGTCTCATAGCTGAATAAGTGTCATGCTGAGATGGCTGATGTACCTTTAAGAGATACCGTACCTTTGGAGGCAATTCAGCTGGACAGTGATTTGACGTATGAGGAGAAACCAGTGAAGATTCTTGAGTTTGCCAGCCGAGTCACTCGCAGCAAGGTTATCAAATTTTGCAAGGTTCAGTGGAGCCACCATGCCGAGGATGAAGCCACCTAGGAACGAGAGGATGATCTTCGCAAGGACCACCCGCACCTATTTTCTGACCAACCCGAATCTCGAGGGCGAGATTCATCTTAAGGGGGGTAGGTTTGTAACATCCCAAATTTTCAATTTGGAATGTTATACATAGATCATCCATGTATATCATATTTTATTGTGTTTCCGATCCGAAAATCCTCGAAAATCCTAAGCAACTCAAGGACCCTCACAGAGAGTTCGGAATTTCCCGGTTTTCATATTTGGTTTCTATCAAATAGTGAAACGAGGATTTCGATTTTCATTATTTTTCTCTCCAAAAAAATATATTTCTTATAAAATATATGAGAGGAGATAACATGACTTATCCAAAACAATTGAAATATTGGAGGAAAAATATTAAAATCATTTGTTAGATTTTATTTGAGTTTATTTGGATTTTATTTGCATTAGAAAAATATGCACGTTTTCAAAATGTGCATTTTAGGGCCAAGAAAATGTTCATCTCATTCTAAATAATTTATTTAGACGGTGAAAATTTGTTTTGGCATTTTTAGATTTTTATTTTATTTTATAGGAATTTTTCCGTCTGCGGAACTATTTAAAAAAAATGCGTGCGCCGGCACCCGACTGGGCCGCAGCCCAGCCAGGCCAGGCCGGCCCAAGCCGCGCCGCCGCCTTCCTCCCGCGCGCCGCCGCCTGCCCCTTCCCCAAGGCACCGACCCCCCTCCTATAAATACCGCCCCCTCTAGCCACCACCACCGCCGCCGCTGCCTCCCGCCGCCCGGAGCCGAGCCCGAGCAGCCGCCGCCGCCCGAGCAGCCGCCGTCGCCGCCCGTCGCCGCCGCCCCCTGTCGCCGGAGCCCCGCCGCCCACGCCACCGCCCGCCGGAGTCCCGCCTCGCCGGACCCCTCGCCGGAGGTATCCGCCGGAATCCGAGACCGCCGGTTTAAAAAAAAACGTTCGGTTTATTTTTTTTCGAAACCCTAGTTGCATTTTTTATAGATCGGTTTATTTATTTATCGAGCGTTCGCTCGTTCATTCGTTTTAATGAACGCGTTATTCGTTTAGTCTCAGTTAACGAACGTTCGTTCGTTAAACTGTTCGTCGCTTTTCTTTTATCGGATTTATTCCGCGATTTTTCTGATCGCGATTCCTGATCCGATGTTCGAACTAGTATAACTTCTCGCTCGTTTATCGGAATCAGGCGATTCAAACGCCTAGAGTTTCGTCTCGAGACCCTCTTTCTGTTTAATCAACTTAAACAAAGTTTTTGTACTGTAAATTTGACCTTAGTCTAGATTAGTAAACGGATCTTGTTTCTTTCGCCGTTTGAGTTTCGTTACTCCGTTTGATTTGTTTCTTTTTGCAAACCGGAGTTCTTAAGTTGAACTTTCTGGTCAATCTCTTTTATTTGGAGTTATGTTTGTGCATCTTAGCTAGTTGCTTATGTGTGTTATTGTTTGTTTGCAATGAGTCTCTAGGATTCACGGATCGTCAGCAAGGCAAGTAACACATTGATCATACTCTTTCCATACCCAGTTTTCATTGCATTAGTTCAAACCTCAAACACTACATGATTAGGATGTCTTTAACTTGTGGGTTGGGAAGTAGTTGCTGAGGTAGAACCTATTGCCCTGTTTATTATCAACCCTTGGGAGTTACTTCTACGTTATGCTTATATTGCCATGCTATGATCGTAGACGTGGATTGGGTTTGAGTGTTTTCCATGACAGATGTGAGATTTTTAATTAATGGTTTACTTAAGGTGGCAACTTAAATACACATCTGGGTGGATTGAGGCACCTGGGGTATCAAGTGTTGCCTGTTTTTTTGGAAAACCCGGGGTTACCGTGTGATCTTCCTATGGACCGCCACCCAGGCTCAAAGGGAACTGAGATTATTCATGCTAGAAACTTCCGTGTGCAACCACAAGCTATTATGGGCTCTAGCATAGTTGAGTAAGTTACGTGAAGCTCTTGAAGAGGTAGATCAGCAGGTAGTGGGTTTTGTAGGTTTGGTATGGTCTACCCGGAGTAGAGAGTTAATGTTTCTGAAAGACTGTGTCTCGGCCATCCGTTTCTCAAACATCATGTAGTGCGAGAAATCCAACGGAGGCGATCGAGTCTTGTGGGGAAAAGTGCGCAAACCTCTGCAGAGTGTACAAACTAATCATGGTTAGCCGTGTCCCCGGTTATGGACAATATGAGTATCTAGTACTTGAGTATTCACATGTATCTCAACACTCTTAATTAATATTGTTGGGTTGTTAACGATTTTAATTGGGATTGAGGAGGGGTTACCTTCTCAATGTTTTATCAACCACCATGATAGTTAAATTAAAATTCATTCCTTTGTTGTAGGGAAAAATTTGCTTTCCACAAAACTATAACCTTAGAGCTTTCCACCAGCCATATATGCATGTAGTGATAGTATTATTCTGCTTCTATCCTACTGTGTTATATTGCCAGCAAATTCCATGTGCTGATCCATTTTCGGGCTGCAACGTATTATGTTGCAGACTTTTCAGACGAGGAGTAAGGTTCGTTAGGTCATTGCCGTGCAGCTCAGCTATGCCGTTGGAGTTGATGGACTCACTTTATCTTCCAAGCCTTCCGCTGTTATTGCATTAGATGGCCTTAAGCCATATTATTGTAATAAGTTCTCTTTTGAGACATTCGATGTAATAAGTGTGTGATTGCTACTCTGTTATAAATCCTTCGAGTATTATGCGTGTCAGATTACTGATCCAGGGATGACACTGGGGCACAGAGACTTGAACGTTTGAGGTCTGGTCGCTACATTGATGCTTCGCAATTGCCCTACTCATAGTTTGAATTTATGGATGATCATACAAAAAATTTATGCCGGTTTGAACTTTGCTTCTAGAAATCTCTTAGATTCGGCCGCGGGAGGCACCTTTATGGAAATCACGTTATGATATGCTACAAAACTTCTTGATAATATTATGGCTAATTATTCTCAATGGCACACCGAAAGATCTTCTAGTAAAAAAGTGCATGCTATAGAAGAAATCAATGTTTTGAGTGGAAAGATGGATGAACTTATGAAGATGTTTGCTACTAAAAATACTCCTCTTGATCCTAATGATATGCCTTTGTCTTCCTTGATTGAGAATAATAATGAATCTATGGATGTGAATTTTGTTGGTAGGAATAGTTTTGGAAATAACGCTTATAGAGGAAATTTTAATGCTAGACCGTTCCCTAGTAATTCCTCTAATAATTATGGAAATTACACAATAATCCTTATGGTAATTTTAATAAGATGCCCTCTGATTTTGAGAATAGTGTGAAAGAGTTTATGATTTCTCAAAAGAATTTTAATGCTTTGCTTGAAGAAAAATTGCTCAAAGTTGATGATTTGGCTAGGAACATTGATAGACTTTCACTTGATGTTGATTCTCATAAACTTAGACCTTCTCCTCCTAAGCATGATATCAATGAGTCTCTCAAAGTAATGAGAATTTCCATTGACGAGTGCGAGGAAAGAACCGCTAGATTGCGTGCTAAGAAAGATAGCTTTATAAAAGCATGTTCTTCTAGTTTCCGTGAAAATAATGATGAGGATCTTAAAGTTATTGATGCGTCTCCTATTAGATCTATGTTTTGCAATATGAATTTTGATGATTCTGGGACTGATGATGAATCAACTTTGCCTAGAAGGCGTCCCGAGAATTCGGAGTCTTTAGATCTTAATGCTAAATTTGGTAAAAGAGAGATTGGAGAATCATCAACTTCTAATAATGTTGAAACCACTGTCTCGGATTTTAAGGAATTTGATTATGATAATTGCTCTTTAAAAAGTTGTATTTCCTTGCGGCAATCCGTTGTTAATTCTCCTCATGCTTATAGTTAAAACAAAGCTTTTACCAAACATATTGTTGATGCCTTGATGCAATCTTATGATGAAAAACTTAATTTGGAAGTTTCTATACCTAGAAAACTTAATGATGAGTGGGAACCTACTATAAAGATTAGAATTAAAGATTATGAGTGTTTTGCTAGTATTTCCACGATTCCAAAGATATTCTAGGTTTCCATGATCTTGATGATTGCTCTTTGAATTTGCACCTTGCGGATTCCACCATTAAAAAGCCTATGGGAAGGATCAATGATGTTCTTATTGTTGCAAATAGAAATTTGGTGCCCGTAGATTTTATCGTTCTTGATATAGATTGCAATCTTTATTTCCCTATTATTCTTGGTAGACCTTTCCTTAGAACGATTGGTGCGATTATCGATATGAAAGAAGGGAACATTAGATTCCAATTTCCCTTAAAGAAAGGCATGAAGCACTTTCCAAGAAAGAAAGTTAAATTACCTTATGAATATATCATGCGTGCTACTTATGAATCAAGTGCCAAAGATGGCACCCGTTAGATCTATCCTCCCTTTTATGCCTAGCTAAGGGCGTTAAACGATAGCGCTAGTTGGGAGGCAACCCAATTTTCTTTATGTTCTTTGTTTTTGTTCATGTTTAGTGTTAAATTTTGTTTCTACTTTCTGTTTAGATGTGTTTTATCTTTTGTTTAGTGTTTGTGCCAAGTAGAACCTATAGGATGAACTATGATGATGGTTGATTTGATTCTGCTGAAAAACAGAAACTTTGCGCTCATGAGAACAAATTCAATAAATCATAGAGACGAGCTTTTGCATTGATTTTTTTGATGCTGTTCAATAAACAAATTGTTTAGAACTTCCTATTTTGGTAGGATTTTTGAGGTTCCAGAAGTTTGCGTTAGTTACAGATTGCTACAGACTGTTCTGTTTTTGTCAGATTCTATTTTTCGTGTGTTGTTTGCTTATTTCAATGCATCTATGGCTAATAAACTAGTTTATAAACCATAAGGAAGTTGGAATACAGTAGGTTTAACACCCAAATAAATAAAGAATGAGTTCATTATAGTACCTTATGTAGTGGTTTTCTTTTCTTTCACTAACGGAGCTTATAAGATTTCCTGTTGAGTTTTGTGTTGTGAAGGTTTCAAGTTTTGGGTAAAGCTTTTATGGACTATAGAATAAAGAGTGGCAAGAGCCTAAGCTTGGGGATGCCCAAGGCACCCCAAGATATTCAAGAATAACCAAAAGCCTAAGCTTGGGGATGCCCCGGGAAGGCATCCCCTTTTTCGTCCTCGTTCATTGGTAACTTTACTTGGAGCTATATTCTTATTCACCACATGATATGTGTTTTGCTTGGAGCGTCGTGTATTATATTGGTCTTTGCTTGTTAGTTTACCACAATCATCCTTGCTGTAACACACCTTTTGGGAGAAGCCTATTTGATTAGAATTTGCTAGAATACTCTATGTGCTTCACTTATATCTTTTGAGCTCTATAGTTTTTGCTCTAGTGCTTCACTTATATCTTTTAGAGCATGGTGGTGGATTAATTTTATAGAAATTGCTAGTCTCTCATGATTCACTTATATTATTTTGAGAGTCTCTTATAACAGCATGGTATTTGCTATGGTTACAAATTTGGTCCTAGAATGATGAGCATCCAAGTTGGGTATAATAAAAACTATTATAGAAAGTGAATTGGATGCTATGATCAATTTGATGCTTGATAATTGTTTTGAGATATGGAGGTAGTGATATTAAAGTCATGCTAGTTGGGTGATTGTGGATTTAAAGAATGCTTGTGTTGAATTTTGTGATTCCCGTAGCATGCACGTATGGTGAACCGCTTTGTGGTGAAGTTGGAGCACAATTTTATTTATTGAATGTCTTCCTTATGAGTGACAGTCGGGGACGAGCGATGGTCTTTTCCTACCAATCTATCCCCCTAGGAGCATGCACATAGTGCTTTGGTTTTTGATGACTTCTAAATTTTTACAACAAGTATATGAGTTCTTTTGACTAATGTTGAGTCCATGGATTATACGCACCCTTTCACCCCTCCATTATTGCTAGCCTCTCTTGTACCGTGCAACTTTCGCCAGTACCATACACCCACCATATACCTTCCTCAAAACAGCCACCATACCTACCTATTATGGCATTTCCATAGCCATTCCGAGATATATTGCCATGCAACTTTCCACCGTTCCGTTTATTATGACATGTTCCATCATTGTCATATTGCTCTTTGGATGATCATGTAGTTGACATCGTATTTGTGGCAAAGCCACCATCATAATCTTCATACATGTCGCTCTTGATTCATTGCATATCCCGGTATACCGCCGGAGGCATTCACATAGAGTCATATCTTGTTCTAGCTTGGAGTTGTAATTTTTGAGTTGTAAATTCATAAAAGTGTGATGATCTTCATTATTAGAGCATTGTCCCAGTGAGGAAAGGATGATGAAGACTATGATTCCCCCACAAGTCGGGATGAGACTTCGGACTTTACAAAAAGAAAAAAAAAAGAAAAAAAGAGAAAGGACAAAAAGAAAAAAAAAAGAAAAAAAAAGAAAAGGCCAAAGAAAAAAAAAGAAGAACAAGAAAAAAAAGAATGAGAGAAAAAGAGAGAAGGGACAATGCTACTATCTCTTTTTCCACACTTGTGCTTCAAAATAGCACCATGATCTTCATGATAGAGAGTCTCATATGTTGTCACTTTCATATACTAGTGTGAATTCTTCATTATAGAACTTGGCTTGTATATTCCAATGATGGGCCTCCTCAAAATGCCCTAGGTCTTCGTGAGCAAGCAAGTTGGATGCATACCCACTAGTTTTCTTTTGTTGAGCTTTCATATATTTATAGTTCTAGTGCATCCGTTGCATGGCAATCCCTACTCACTCACATTGATATCTATTAATGGGCATCTCCATAGCCCGTTGATACGCCTAGTTGATGTGAGACTATCTTCTCCTTTTTTGTCTCCCCCACAACCACCATTCTATTCCACATATAGTGCTATGTCCATGGCTCACGCTCATGTATTGCGTGAAAGTTGAAAGAGTTTGAGATTATTAAAGTATGAAACAATTGCTTGGCTCGTCATCGGGGTTGTGCATGATTAAATACTTTGTGTGATGAAGATAGAGCAACAGCCAGACTATATGATTTTGTAGGGATAACTTTCTTTAGCCATGTTATTTTGAGAAGACATGATTACTTTGCTTAGTATGCTTGAAGTATTCCTATTTCTTATGTCAATACGAACTTTTATTTTGTATTATTTGGATCTGAACCTTCATGCCACATTAAAGAAAATTACATTAAGAATTATGCTAGGTAGCATTCCACATCAAAAATTCTCTTTTTATCATTTACCTACTCGAGGACGAGCAGGAATTAAGCTTGGGGATGCTTGATACGTCTCCGATGTATCTATAATTTTTGATTGTGCCATGCTATTATATTACCTGTTTTGGATGTTTATGGGCTTTATTTTATACATTATTATCATTTTTGGGACTAACCTACTAACCGGAGGCCCAACCCATATTGCTGTTTTTTTTGCCTATTTCAGTATTTTGAAGAAAAGGAATATCAAACGGAGTCCAAACGGAATGAAACCTTTGGGAACGTGGTTTTTGGAACGAACAAGATCTGGAGAGCTTGGAGTGCAAGTCAAGAAACAACCGGAGCCTCCACGAGATAGGAGGGCTCCCCCCCTATAGGGTGCGCCCCCTGTCTCGTGGGCCCCTCGGGCATCCACCGACGTACTTCTTCCTCCTATATATACCTACGGACCCCGAAAACATCCGGGGGCACCACGAAACACAATTTCCACCACCATAACCTTCTGCATTCGTGAGATCCCATCTTGGAGCCTTCACCGACACTCTGCCGGAGGGGGAATCGACCATGGAGGGCCTCTACATCAACATCCTTGCCCCTCCTATGAGTTGTGGGTAGTTTACCACAGACCTACGGGTCCATAGTTATTAGCTAGATGGCTTCTTCTCTCTTTTTGGATCTCAATACAATGTTCTCCCCCTCTCTTGTGGAGATCTATTCGATGTAATCTCTTTTTGCGGTGTGTTTGTCGAGATCCGATGAATTGTGGGTTTATGATCAGATTTATCTATGGATATTAATTGAATCTTCTCTAAATTCTTTTATGTATGATTGAGTTATCTTTGCAAGTCTCTTCGAATTATCGGTTTGGTTTGGCCTACTAGATTGATCTTTCTTGCCATGGGAGAAGTGTTCAGCTTTGGGTTCAATCTTGCGGTGTTCTTACCCAGTGACAGAAAGGGTTGCAAGACACGTATTGTATTGTTGCCATCGAGGATAACAAGATGGGGTTTATATCATATTGCATGAGTTTATCCCTCTACATCATGTCATCTTGCTTAATGCGTTACTCTGTTCTTATGAACTTAATACGCTAGATGCATGCTGGATAGCGGTCGATGTGTGGAGTAATAGTAGTAGATGCAGGCAGGAGTCGGTCTACTTGTTATGGACGTGATGCCTATATACATGATCATGCCTATATAATCTCATAACTATGCGCTTTTCTATCAATTGCTCGACGGTAATTTGTTCACCCACCGTAATACTTATGCTCTTGAGAGAAGCCTCTAGTGAAACCTATGGCCCCCGGGTCTATCTCTTATC